>NC_042517.1:2673059-2973059 GCF_900963305.1 Echeneis naucrates
CGAGCCGGAGCAGGGGGAGCCAGAAGGTGACGGAGGGTTTGATTTTATAATGTTTTTGTTTGCACAGATTTATATATGGTGCTGTTTTCTGACACGTCTCTTACTCACGCTCTTGGCTTGTCTTTAAACCTCCCTTTGGCATTGCCAGACTAAGTTATGTGGATTGCCTGTGAAGATGTGATATCTTGGAAGCACTCAGACTGCCCCCAGAGAATTGGCCTGTAAACCATCATTAGCAAGCGGAGGGAAGAGTAAGTCTTTAAAACGTTAGATCCAGTTGACGTGCCACATAACCCTTTTTATTCCCTGCGACAAACCAAACCATCTAAAATCATTTATAATTACGGCGAGGTAAATCCAATTTACCCCTTCTCAATGTGAGGTTTTCTGAATGCCGTGAATTACAGCTTTGGAAACATAAAGCAACTGCAAGGTTTCTCAAAGAATATCTCTGGATTTCCCGGCTGCGCTTGTGTCGTGCAAATAAAATCTGAAATTCAAAGAGATTAATTGGTTTATTTGGATGATTTCAGATGTGATGGATTCAGCGCAGTCGATAGACTGCAGGGATTCGTACCGTGTGTCTGATCTTATGGGGGAGAGTAAAAAAAAATGCCCTGACTTCTGATGCAGTCATGGCAATACGGAATTTCATATTTAACTTTGACATCTTGACAATTGGGGGGGAGGAGGGGAAGAGAAAGAAAGAGAGGCAACCTTCACAACTTTCAAGCGCACATAAAACTTCAGTTGTATTTTTAAAGGTGCAGAGGGAAGTCGCCATACTCAACCGAATCAACATTTCAAAGTCTTCATGGAGCCCTTGACTTTTGTGGCAGATCACAGAGAAGTGGATTGGCAAGACTCATTTACATTGTTCAGAAACCTGCTGCTGGTCTGTCTTGAAAAGAGAGATACCCTTTACAAGGCTTAAATATAACCTTTTGTCTCATACCCCGCTGAGGGAAAAAGTTAAAAAACACATCGTCGGGAGTCGATATAAAATAAATAAGCTGTGTTTTCTATACGCCACCGGAGTGAGACGAGACGGTCTTTAATCTGTCCTCGTTTTTATGTTGTAAAAAGTGTCTGAGGGCTGAAAATAAAGGGAAGTTTGAGTGACTCCCTCAGCACACCAGATCTGTGGCCCTGTCAGTTGATTAGTCCTCTTGATTACCATTTATAAGAGGCCCCAGCGCTCTATTATTTGCATTCCTATTTAGCCATGATTTTGCGGAGGGCACACCGTGATTAAACTTGTCAAGGGGCCTGATTGACAGGGTCAAATCTTCACATTCCATTCTGCTGAAACGAGGGGGGGAAAAAAGAAAGTAAAATAGACACTAGATGTGCCAGCTTCCCTTTCCCTTTCCCTTTTCCTCTCCCAAACTCAGCAGACCCCCCCTCTCCACCTCGTTCCCTCTTACAATCTCAGTCAGGAATGTTTTAATTTTAGGGATAGATTCTGCCTGTCAAGCGAAGCTGGATGGCCTGTAGTTCAGACAATGAGATGTGATGGGTGTAAAACAATAAAAAAAAAGAAGAAGAAGAAGAGCAGGAGATGGGCGAGAACAAAGAGGAAAAGAGCTCACTTTATTGGACAGATTTAATTACACTGAATAGAGATTAAGGCAGGCAATCCACTGAGGTGTGAAATTAACCCTTGATTACTGATGAAGCTCTGAACAGAAGCTGAAAACAACAGTTAAAAAAAGATTGACCACTCAGTAGTGGTAATTATTTCAGTTATCAGTTATAGAAAATAAAAAAATAAAAATCTGGATAGGTGATGCACAAAGAGACGAGGCTAGGTAACTACATTATTAACCAGGCTGGAAACGCTAACAGAGAGAGACTTGACATGATCTGAAATCTAGCAGCTTGCTTGCATCAGAGATTACTAACCTTTCTGTTAGACTGGGCTCTTTCCCTGAAGGGGAATCGGGGCACGGAGAAAGAAAAAAGAACAATTAAAAATGCAGAAATGAGTTGATGCAATCTGCTCGTGCTAAATGATGTTGTGGACTGACTTTCATTAAGTCGGAAATCCTGTTACATATTTTAGAGAATGGACACTGCAGATACTGGAGAGAAAGGATTTTATCGTTTTAAAATAATTTACTGTAAGAAGATTCAAACACTGGCTTCGTTATATATCCGGGATAATGGAGTGCAATTTAATAAACTTTGTTCGGGCAAAGAGCTTTAGAATCCAAATCTGAATGACCAAATGTGACATTCAAGCAGGTTAAAACTCATTCAGGGATGAAAACGGTGGCGTTTCTTCGTCTCATCATCAGCCAGTCATCTCAGAGTTAAACGAAACGTCCTCTCCTCTCGATCAGACCTGATGTTCACGACTCAGAGACAGCCGAACGCACTGCCCCGCCAAGGCTAGCTGTTCGTATAATTAGCAGTAATTAATGAACAGGATGCGAAGACTCGTTTGTATTTTAAATGATCTTAAGTGATCCCATTAGCACTTGTCATAGTCCTGTACACTAAACAGCATGAGTTCAATTAGATTTTTTTTTTTTTTGTCATATATAAGTGCTTTCAAGATGCCATATTTGAAGTCGTGCTGTTTTTTTTTTTTGTTTTTTTAATCATTCTAATACAGCTGTGACGAATCCTAGCTATACGTTTTCAGGCCTGAAATATTACAGATGGTGTAATATTTATATTTTGCAGCTGTTTTCTCTGACACACATTACGCTCTTGTCTCAGATGACCACAGTGTTTAGTGAAGTGTATAATATTGGGAGGCCAGACTACACCAGCACTGCCTACCTCTTATCCCTAACTGTGCGTGCATGACAGCATGCATACAATAAAATATGTACCCTGTCTTGTACATTTCATTCCCGGTGCTGAATGGACAAGGGAGGAGGACAGAGAGGAGAAATAAAGTGCCATAATGAATCTAAAAGGCATAATTCATTCTGATCAAACGCACTCAGGGATGAGTCATGCTCCGGTGAACCCTTCTGACCACTGATGGCTCTACAGCAGAGAAGAGGATGAGGCGGGATTGACGAGCACACATAAATTCAAATTATTCCCAATATATGCGTTCCTGCAAATGGCCGTCCACACAGTGGTGGCCGATGACGGTTCTCCCTAACAACCCCCCCCCCACCCACCCACACACACACTCTCTTCCTTTTCAAAATGTCCCCTCAGACTTTTTCTTTTTTCACGAGGAGCTCTGGCTGTAAACTCGGGACAGGAGCTGCAGAGCAGAAGGAATGAAAGCAGCGGGTTGTGTTAGTTGGTACAGGAGGGAGAGAGAGAGAGAGAGAGAAAACAAAACGACACACCAGCTCCGGCTCTGGTGCTGGGAAAAGAAAGGTACGATGATCAATTAATCCAGGCAGTAATTGGATGAGTGTGTATGTAATGCGGTAATGCTGTAATGAAAGTCATCCATTGTGCACATTCTCTCCCTGGCCGGTGAACCATCCCCCTCATCATCCTCTGGATCTCAGGTGCTTAGCCATGCAAATCTGTCTGACAGCCCAGTACATCTCTGTCTGCCTAATTGGACAGTATAGAGTTGTTTATGGATATTGCAGACATTTAGGACTCAGTTGGGGGCTGCTCAAAAATCATTAGCAAACGGCCCCTGTTACTGGACTGTCAACTTCACTTCGCCAACGTCAAAGCCCAGCGCAAAAAAAAAAATAAAAAAAAAAATGTTTGCCTCTGTCAAGTCGGAGAGAGGCTCTTTTTAAATGGAGCGGTATACTTGCTGAACACTCAAACACGTTACGAAATGAGAGTATCTGGATCCGAGCAGCTTGTTATATCAGTCAGCTTTTGATGTGTAAGCGAGGTGGTGTTTTTGTTAATTAGAGGAGCAGTCCATCTGTAGGATTTACAGCAGCCGATATTTACACCTGCGCCAGATGAAAGGTGCTCGAAGACACGTTAGACTGGACGGTGAATTTGGTTTTGAGGGCTGATCAATATTTTCAAATGGATCAGTCGGTATATATGTGAAAGAAGTCAGTCACCTGCAGATAACTGTGGCCATTGAGCTCGTGGTTTCGGTTTTATGGTCCGTAGCTTGTTTTGGTTCGCTCACTAATCTAATCAAAAAAAAAAACTAAACAGCAAATAGACAACCAGCCAGAAACTAGCAAGTGAACTCACCGGAGCATTTAGCAGCTAAAAAGCTAGAAAGCTTCCACAGCAGGAAAAGCCACTTTCTGAGCTCTGAATCTTCCTCATCTCAAATTCCTTCATACAGATTTGATTGGATAAATCTGTAAGACATTTTGTATCTATGATGCAAACAATGAATTCAATAAACAACAACACGTTTACTAATTCCATACTGAGAATAGTTTTTCTCATTTCTTAAGCATAAATGCCAAGTTTAGGTTTTAAAGGTGAATATTTGCTTTTGTTTGTCCTATTTCAAGTCGAGCATCATTAAGTTTTTAGCTTCTTCTCTACTAAACAAACAAACAAAGAGGACCAAACAACAAATAATAATAAAAAAAGGCCATAAAATAATATAAAAACACAAAATCGTCATCAAAGAGCAGAAGAGGCAGCCATGCTAAAATGCTAACAGATTTAAGCAGTTTAGCCATCAAAGTTTACGCTATTAGCATGCTAACATTTAATTATTAGCAGTAAAAACAAAGTACATCATAAAGTGATGACAAGTGATCTGACCTAAAGAGAAATAGAACATTTCGTGCTGCAGCAGGAAACTTAAGGTGATTACATTTGAATACGTACAGCAAATTTCCCAGCATTCCATCTGATGGTTGACAAAATCTAGAACACAAAACAAAAACATTTGTAACATGTAACATTACGATCCTAATAATTATCATGATTCATCCGGACAAACATGGAGATGTTTCAGAGGACCGACAGTCCAGCAAACACTGAAATGGTTTTTATACGGAACACATTTTTTAAAAAAGTTTCTCTGCTTCTCCCTCACTTTTTGTTCTTCCTGTAAAATGTGGACGTCGCCTGTTCCACATGAGGCCGCTCTGCGCCCCCCCCCCCCACCACCCGAATCCTCCTCCGAGCTTCCAGCGGCTCCAAACACAAGCTGCAGGTTCGGCTTATGAATGTTCAAATTGAAGGCACTCTGATTTGCATGGCTGAACACGGCGAGGCAGGGGAACAGGTCAGAGGGACTCCAGACTGGAGCTTTTAGAGGGATGAGGCTGTGCCAAGCTGCACCGAGGTGATGTGCTCATTGTGCTGACGTGACCTCACAGCACAGCGTGAACAAAAGAGGAGCTGGAAGGCTCGGCTAAGATCGCACACCTCACAGATAGCAGGACGCACTGTAAACATCACAGGAACAAGCGGCCGTGACTAACGCTTGAGCATCACAGATATTTATTAAGGTTCATTAGCACGGAGCCATTTTAAAGGCAAACCGGTAAAAGGCAGTCGTCCATTTATTTCTTTTTTTTTCTTCTTCTTTTTTATCATTGCACTTAATGCTGTCAGGATGCAAATGTAGCGGACGATTGATCGGAGGAAGACTTTACGCAATGCACAAAAACTGGTGACAAGACAAGGGTAAATTCAAAAGGTGGTGCTCGCTCCAGCTCTTTAAACCATTCCATCTTTATAGCTGAGCCAATCAATGGCAAACCAGTGTCTATTGTCTGTTCTGTGCTCAGGCCGCTGCCCTCCTCCAGCACCCCCCATTACAGAAATGTTTCTTCCCATCAGTGCCTTTACTTATCACTTCCCGGGTGACATTGAACTTCCTATGCCCCGGCCGCCGAGACACATCTCTGAACTCACACAATTACTCTTCATCCCCACTAACAATTTAGTAATGAAGTATTGATTTCCAGATTCCTCTCTTATGGATGATATTAGATTTTGTTTGATAAACTGTGCCTGGGACTCTAATCTGCACTGTCCCTTTTCCCACTGTCTGTAAAACAAAGTGCCACTGGAGAGATAATGACCAGAGAACATCGATGAACTCATTTCATCAATTTGTAACACTTGACAATGAAAAAGGGCAGGCATTTTTCAAGCAGCAATGTCAAAGTTTATTGCTCTGGGTACGGTCTTATTGGAAGCCAGACATCTTGAGCAGCATTCAGCTCTAATTTATGGGCCCCAGTGTGCCAGTTACTTTTAAAGGAAATGTTTGGATACTGGGAGGATATTAGTGTTGCACCTGGGTTGTCTGATTTCCAGGGCCACCGGGGATTCATGTGTCATGTTAGAAAATACAAAAACAGCAGACGAGAGGCTGAGACTCCGGCTATTTGCAATGCAAGAAAATGCTGCTCAGGACATAAATCATGCTGAGATGTTACATACGAGTCACACATGCACAGATGCGCACACTCAGACTGCTTAAACTGGCTTCTTGGATTATTGAGTGCAGCATTACCAGGTTAGGTTAGGTAAATCTCCTTTCATTTGTCCAGTGTCCCTCCTCCCCTCCCCTCCAAAAAAAGAAAAATAAAATAAAATAATAATAATAATAATGATAATAATTAAATATAAAAAAAAAAAAACGTGTTAAAATTGCAGTGGAAATCCTTCTATGAGTGAATAAATCTATTTTGTGCTTCTGGTCTATACCAAGTGGAAATAAATAATAGCAGTTAGCTTTAAGGTGAAAAAGGCAGGATTACCAGTTAAACCAGCTATTATCATACATCAGTAAATCAGGTTTATTCCCCTTTAAGCAGGTTTTAAATAAGTCGGGACTAAGTTACGACAAACGTATCAGTTCAGGTCAGGATAGTGTGTCTTCACCTCCATCACGTTGGGAGTCACTCAGTCTAATTTTGAGATTGGCTGTATTTACTGCTGCGTACTTAAAACCGGAGTCTTTATCTTTCATCAATTAAATTAAGCTAATAAATAACTTTTATTCACGGCTGGAGCATCGGAGGAAGAAAGATTTTGAACATTTGGTCGTCACTGGGGACATCTGACCCCGAGGACTCTTTACTGGTAACAACCACAGAATGTAATTTACGTTTAGTGTTCTTCACCAAAAGCCATATTATGCATCCTCAAGGCCTAATGAATTTTGCTATCTTACTAAACAACCTTAAATATTGTCCCAGAGTGCTACTGCAGGTCAAAACCTCGACAGGGTGCCTTTAAATAAAATGAAAGGCACACAGAAATTCATCACTTCAACAGTGTTTTCAGAGTTAATGCTCTGCCTTCATTCCCAACTGATGCTAAAAGGCTAAACTCTCTTTTCTTTTCTTTTGTGCAACTTGCGCGTTGATTTTCATCACTTGATGATACAAATAAAATTCATCAATCACACGGAGAGTGAACCCGCGCTGACCTCTTTACGTTGCTCCAGAGTCCATCTGAGTCTGAGCTCACTGCCGTTCCGCCAAACACACTTGTTTACTTTGATAATCGCTGCAGATTTGGACGCTTTCCTTTTATTTTCCTGTTCTGCATTTTGTGTATTTAATACATGCTGCTCTTTGGCTCTGAGTAAGGCAGTTTGATCCGTGTTCAGGGTGTTCATTGTTTGATGATTTGATATTTCGGTGTCCCCAGAGGACGGCTGAACTTTTCGCGGTTAGAACTTCAGTTTGACCTTAATTTTTGCTTTTAGACCAAATACCTGTAAAATGAGTGACGTCCGCTCCCTTTGACGGCTCAGCTATACATTGTGTTGAATGCTAATTAGCACATTGGTACATCCTGCCAAATTAGCATCAGCGTGTTATAAATGTCACTGCACGGCTGTAACTGTTAGCGTTGCTGCTTGGATGCATGAAGAAGTTCTGCTTCGTCTCACCTGTGACAAGTGAAGAAAAACAGCAGAATTGGTGCCTTTAGATTAGTTTATGTCCCCGAACATGATGAGGAAAACTTCACATAAATCACGCAATTTAACATTTTTAAATTTGTCTTGCGTTGTATTTGTAATATGCTCAATAACCCCAGTGTCACTTTTCTTTCTCTTTTTTTTTTCCTCCCCCTCTTTCTTTCTTTTGAACTACTCTTGTGCAGACAATTTATCTGGTGCAAAGTCAAATAATTTATTTCCCCTCATTCATCCTGATAAAATAAGAGACCTGAGGAACAACAGCCAATTTAGCCTGAAAATCCCAGTTCAGCTCGGGGTAATCTGATTTCTCTGCTCCCCAGAAATCTACATGTATAGTGCTTATCAACTGGATTACTGGCAGGTAGGAAGAATAACCCAATTTGAGGTTACTTGTTTCTCTGTGTGTAGTATTCAGTGTCACATTGCATTAGAGGAGGAGGACTATTGCTTTGTGGAATGGATGCGTAACTTCCTCGCTCCTCCTTTCCCAGATCTATCTGCTTATTCATTCCCATGTTCAGTTTTTTTTTTTATCTCTCCTCCTTTTTTCTTTTTTTGCATTGCACATCTACACCAAATAACAAAATTATCAAATGTAAATGCGCCGCAATCAGATAATGGCCTTAAGGAGCTGCATTTAAAAAGGAGAGCACAGGCCCGAGCATCTCCACCTCTTAGTTTTTTCATTTTTCTCTTCTGTAGGCGACAGTGTTTGTTTTCTTCTCTCGCAGCCGAGCATGTGGTGGAAGTGACAGAGCTGAGATGGGCTTTTCTGGAGTGATCTCGGGGCCAGAAGGCCGCCTATGTATGTGCTATGACAATGACAGGGCTGCTCTAGACCTCCCACCCTCCCCATTTGCAGACATTACACAGGGTCGAGTATGGGTTGTGGTAACGGATGATCACTGTCCACGTACCCTCATCACCGCAGAGGTCAAGCCTGCCCGAACAAGACCAGCGCTTCCTCCTAGGTGATTATTGATAAAGGATGACACGCCAATGTAGACACAGGAGAAATTATACTCTGGGGCCAATCATTGCTCCTCTCTTGTTTCCAGAGAGGGAGACCTTGCTTAATGTATAAATACTGTGGTGGGACACTATTCCCTTTCCTATTGAGTGACTATAAAAGAAACGGAGTGGAAACCATCAGGGATGCAGGGAGCCATGTCAGCTTCCTTTAGATACAGTCCTCCTAATATCTTTTAAAGGAAACAATCATCTTTCCTGATGAACCAAAATGTCCTGTAGCAGCCAAGGTCAAATACACAGAGCCCACCCACACACTCACAGACACACACAGACACACACAGATGTAGTAAATGCATGATGTGCTCAAGTGCGCATTGTGTCTCTCATTTCACAAAAACAAGCTACGTTTTGATCTCGAGGTGCAGAGAGGGAGAAGCTCCAAAGTGCTACAGATATTAAACATTAATATTAAAATAATCTGGCAAATAGGACGTTTAGTTTTAACCTGGAGTTCATCGTTTTCATCTATAAGCTGCAGCAAATTCAGCATTTTAAGTTTATGAAGGATTCATCAATGTTTTATAGCTTATCATAATACAGCTGTAAGCACACATCAGCACTTTGTGATTGTATATTCATGTCTTTGTTATAACTACAACTAGCTGATTTTAGGTGTGTTTATTTGATTTATATGAGATATTTATTATTTAATCAGTGCAAAAGTCAGATAGCATGATAAACTCTGATATAAAGTGAAAACAGTTTTGCAAACTACCGAATAAAATATTAAAATAAATAAACAAAACAAATATGGAGGTAATACATATATAAAAGGAGCCTGTTAGTCGTCTGTTAATGACAGTTTACAGCGTAACTGTAAATATAGATCACAACAAGTCCAGACACACGCTTATAGGCAGTTCCAGACTTGCCTGTGGTCGATAAATTGCACACATACTGTATCAACCTCAACATCTCATCAACAAGCATTGACAGACATCTTACAGTGAACCTTTCAGTTTCAGTTTTGAGACAGCTCCGGGGTGTTCTTAGGAGAGTTATACAAATATCTGCGTAAGCTCACTTCTTGCTGAGATAAATATAGTGCGTTAGTCTGATCAACAGGAAATACACACTAATTTTGTTGCATACGCAAACACACAGCGCGCACTTGAAAAGTTAGTCATAGTGATGGATGGATGGAGTATAGTGGTTAATAATAAATCCTGAGCTGCTAATGCACACCTCAGATTAAAATTTATTGTTAGATATTTCTGCATTAGCTGTCCTACTAAGTTTCCAGCACGCTCTCTGAGGATGTATTATTACAACGGTGTTATACTGTAGCATCAATGATTCGTGAACTGTTTCGCCACCACCATCAGATATGAATGTTTCATTATACCAATAATGGGTAATAAACATTATAAACGTTTATACAGTAAAAGGACATATATCTAGATTATTTCATTTGGAGCAAGACAACAAGTAGATTATCTACCAGGATAATTAAAGCATTAAAGAAAACATATTATCATGTTATAATAATGTCTGAGGTGGCATTGCATGCATATTTACTGCACTGTGGCTTGTTGATGGGAACTGTAACATGGGGAAACTCAAAAAACAGTTGCTTAGGAGGTGCCATGTCCTACCAATCACTCTCCCCTTCCAAAGGAGCTCCAATGGCACCTGAGGGGGAATCTCATGGCTGTCATCCCAGAAAGCCTGCTGCACTGATGCCTGCTTACCATCTGCTCCCCATATGAGCAAAAACAGGCAATTGTCTCAGAGAAGGCACCTCAATCACACTGTCATTGAACTAATACACTTTAACGTGTTTTTCTGTAGCTTTGCAAGACATCTTGGTACAATCTGCAGTGCTGGAAGTCCTCGTTTGGTTTGTGGCAGTAACAGTAATTGATTGTGTGTGTGTGTGTGCACGCAGTGTAGGTCGAGAGCATTTGAAATGTATATCATAGCCCTGCCGTGCCCTGCCTCAGCATGGACTTGGCATCTGACAGTGAAAAAGGCAGAACAGTGGGACCCTGTCAGTGTTACACTTCCTGTAAATAACCCCTCCATGCCTTTGGTTTTATCATTCCCCGCAAATGATTCCAGGCCCCTCCAGAGTCGACAAGAAATAGCATTATTTTATGGCATGGAAAAAAAGAGGAGATAAAAAGAGGAGCCAGGGAGAGAAAAAGGGAGATGGGGCTAAAAAAGGTCCTTCAGGGAACATGGTGTAAATGAAGTTCCAGGAATGACACAGGCGAGCAATGAGGCGTGGATGGAAAATATACGCTGCACATCATCGGATAGAGATGCCAGTGGAAATGGCTTCATTGAAGTGTCAGCCCTCATCCATCAATCAATCATCCGCAAGAAACAATAACGCTGCGGCGATGGGGCAGCTTTTATGGGGCTTACTCATGGGTATCGGAAACAGCACTTAAGTGTAGTTCTGACACTGGGAGAAAAACAGAGGTGAGGCGTTCGGCTTTTTCCACGTGCAGGTAGAACAGATAGGCAGCAGAGGGACGGGGGGGGGGGGGTACACAGTTGCCCCCCTGGCAGGAGAGAGCTGGACAGATCAGGGTTCATCTCCACCACAGCAGAATGAATATCTGCTTTCCTACAGCTCTTTTCTCATCAATAGCTGATGCTGACATTTTGGATTTACTGGAGCTGCATTTGTTTTGGAGCTGTACGTACTATGCTGGTGTGTTAGCATCGATGCTAACATTCCTGTGTATCACAATGATATCCGCTCTGCATACAGTATTAGATATTAGTTCATTAAACAGAGCTGAGCTCCATGTGAATGTCATTAATTATCGTCATTTGTTGTACTGCTGCTCTGAGCTAAACGCTAACAGTCGGAGGTAATTAGTGGTTTAAAAAAAAATCACATGGAAGTGTCATTAATTTTATAGGTATTTGTTTACTGTATGTATTTTACTAATGCTGTGAACTAAACACAAACACCAGCAGGCTAACATGCTCACAATGCTAATAGCAGTATTTTTTTTTTTTTTTTGTTAATCATTCTAGCTTCCCATGTTAGGATGCTAACATTAGCTGATTTGTGTTAAACACAAAGCTAGCATGCTAACATGCTAACGTACAAGAGAGAAAACGAATAGATCAAACAAAGTAGTACCAAAAAATGCTAGTTTTTAGAAGGAGCTGCTAACTTTACATTCAAAAACAGCCCATAAAAAAATCATCATTAACGTTCTGGATTAAAATGTAGCAGTAGTATACTATTGTTCCTATATCTTTGAATGAACGTTTACTTTCTCAGTTTCAGTAAAAATGTGTTTTGCTCTGTTCGTGAAGCACAAAGAGGCCTAAATTTAGAAGCCAGCTGGAATCCTCTTTGTGTTTCCTTCGACATTACCTCAACTGACCGAAGGCTCTGAAAACAGAGCAACACGTCCTCCGAGGGCCGCGCGTACAGATATATATGTTCAGCCCTCTCCCAACATGAAAATAAACAAAAAATGCTAAATGGCCCGACAGTGGCGTTTGGCTGTATGTGAGCCTTTTGATTTCCCCGAACCGAGTCTCTTGATGGCTTCTCGGCAACATGAAACATGACACATCATCCATTATTCTGTACATGTGCCTTGCTATCTCAGCCCGCTCCATATGGCCCCTGTTGTCTCCAGACACCCAAATCTCTTTCCTTAGGCCAGGGGCTGTTTTTGTGGGAAACATTACATCGCTCCTCTTCCTCAGAGGAATGGGGTGATGATGATGAGCAATCACAGCCAGTGCAGACTTTCTGCCTCAAATCCTGACGTGATATTCAATAACTGACCGTATCCTCTTTGCGGGCCCAAATGCTAATCTGTGCAAGTTGACAAACTGGAGGCGACGATTATGACTGACGAAAAGGACTGAAAATAAGAAGAGAGAGCACTTAAGGAGAAGGAGAAAAACACAAAGTTTACTTTACGAGCGAGGAGAGAGGTAAGAGGTTTAACATTCACACCGCTCGAGAGAAAGAGAATGGAATGAAAACAACCTCAGCTACAAAATGGATATATGCACAACTCTGGCACAACATAACCTTTTCTAAAATCACACACACTGAACAGGTGAGTGGATAGCAATGCAAGCATGAAATGCCATTTGTGTATTGAGTTGTGTGCTGAAACGGCAACTGTGTGAATCCTTATCAACACACAAAACCTAATGTGATGAAAGGAGCTTGATAAGGAGCTGTGAAGACCTCAGGTGTTTTTGTGCCAAAGCATTTTGAGAGGAAATAAAATCCCATGTGAAATTGCATGAAACTGTGCAAATGCATAGTTGGGAATGAAGCTAGGTATAAAAAAAAAAAAAAAAGGAGGGGATGAAAAAAAATCTGTAATAACTTACTTACTGAATAAATGACATTTTAATCGGCTCAGTAAAATTTGTTTTCTCTAACTTTGTAAAGAACAAAAATATTTGAGGGTTAGCCATAAATTAGTCATAACTCAACATTATGAGCTCACAACTTACCTTGCATGACATTTCTGTATTCATGTAGAATTATCTCGACCACAGAAAGGCCCAGGGATGATGGTTTAGTGAAAGGAGGCCCGGAGTGCAATTCATCTGCAAGGTTTACAAATGTAAGTAAAGATAAGGATACGCTTCTGACAACGCAGAAAACAGAAAGCAAACGGGGAGCATTCAAAGTGCAGCTTTGCCCATTAAAGGAGCTTTTGACATGAAAACGCTGGCAGCGTCTTGGACACGGGGCTCGAGAGTAACAGGACGCATGTCATAAGCTGTTGGCGGCTTGCGCACTCCCCGCCATGCGTTTGCACTAAGTTTGCCACAGTGTGTGTGTGTGTGTGTGTGTGTGTTGTGTGGGGGGGTTATGAGGGTGATGCTAAGTGAAATGCTCATTTTGCGTTTGTGATTACCAAGGCCCATGGGCGATATGCACTAATGTGAGCTAATGCAATAGATTACACAGTGCTGGCCCAGGGGAACAGACAGCAAACAGATGTGGTCTACTCAAAAAGGGGGGAGGGAAAAGGGGTAGGAGAAAAAATAAAAAATCAAAGTTTAAAGTGTTCAATGTGCTGAGGATTGTCCCGTGTAATTTATTGTTTACAGAATGCGCGGCCATGATAGGCTCTGTCAGTCTTCTCCTTTTATAGAAATGAGGAAAACTCAGCGATAGTCTGCTCACATCTTGCAGATGTAGAAGCGATTATCAAACTCCTCTAAGGAGACTCTGGGGTTTTTTTTATTTTTTATTTTTCAAGGTCCACATGCTTCTTGAATGACACACAGAGAGAAACTGCTGCTGCACTGCCCAGTTTGGAACGCTCAGTGAAAATGAGGGACTTCCAGGCAGGTGTGTTGCCTTTCACAGCTCAGTGGCAACACCTGTATGACATCACCGATCGGGGCGTGGCCACAAGCGTGGTGTTGTTAGTGAAGTCAAAAGATTAACGCAGCAGCAGCATTTTTTTAAATCCTGTGCAGGGTTTTTTTTATAAACTCATTGTGCATTTTAAGCTTTAATCAGCATCAAGGTTAGTCAACATTACGTTAGTTTATCGTACTTTAGTGGCGTCATTTCACTTGTCCAGCTTTATTAAAGCCTTTTGCACTCTGCAGGTCTGTTCAGCTTCTGAAGCAGCTAACCAGGCTGTAATCTAGACTTTGTAAATACTGCCCTCTAGTGACTGATGTGAGTGAATAATGAGGACAGGAAATACACATTACACATCCTTCAGTCTCAGGTCCATTCAGATTTTTATTTTTTTTTTTTTAAACCAAACTATATTTAAAACACTTTGTGATAAAGAGTTTCATTCTTAGATATAGTGAAGTTACTGAAGATAATGGATTTTGAACTTGGCGTTGAATTTAGTAAGAAACAGGAATAACTTTCTAATCCAAAACATTTTTTATTTTTTTATTTACAGGAACTTCTCAGCAGGATTTGTGGATGGACCCCGACCCCGATCCATCTGAGAGGGATCCCAAATGGGCTCGACAGCTCCAACCGGGGCAGCAGATGACATCACTGCTCCAGGTAACTCTCCAACTTTAAATATGTTGCTGTAAATAGTTTCCTGTTCAGGTTAGTCACTGGTGTGAAATGTTACAAACCCTCTGAAGCTTTAATTGGAAACAGCCATGAAGATTGGACACGTGTTAAAGCATCAATCCATTAAAACTGAATTCATGAGTTAACTTCTCTGTTCTGATCTGACCATTACTCTTTTATTCTTCTTACGTGTAGTTCTCTGATCATTTCTGCGTTGACCTTCTCCCATGTACTGTAGCGTGTACTGTGACAGACTGAAATGAACCGCGAAAAGAGAAATATAGTGCTACAGCGCAAGAGATAAAATACAACACCTTAAAATGGCTGAGTTGTGTGACAAAAAGTATTTCAGCTATATGAGCAATAAGAGATCACAAATTAATTCCACGACTACAGCTAAACCTGTTCTGTCAGAGCATTGTGGCTGCAGGTGAGCAGCTATCTGTCAGTGTGTGATAAATCAGGCCCAAAAGCGCTTCGCATCTCACTTTATTATTGAAATGTGTCATACAAATCTCAAACAATATTTTCAATTTTACATAAAGTACACATGTAATGTGAATACCAAAAAGAAATGAATAACTTAACCAAAGCCTTTCAAAGTGGCAAAATACTAAATTACACAGTCAACTAAACTGCTTGTAAATATGAGTTAACCTGAGGCTTTTTTTGTTCACAGTGTATAATTAACTGAGCCATTAATCAACGTAGCTGCGTTGGAATTTTCCCCCCCAAAAAAAACAGTCCTACGATGTATAAAAAGGCCATTTGATGATCTGCTGGGATGGGCTGCTGTCACTTTAAACAAAACACCAATTTCAAGACTGCATAGTAGAAGGTAGCTCCTGAAAAAGCCACCTCATGTGCAGCCCCACCGCAAAAAACAAGACAAAAATAATAATAATAATAATAATAATAATAATAATAATACAGCATAACTTCTCAACACATAAAGAGAGAACTGAGACGTTTGGTGGATTTTGTGGACATCACAACAGATCGCCCTTCAACAGAATAACTGGGCTTGTAGATACAGAGTATGTCAGAGAAATCCACGGCCTGAATTGTGTTACAGTTAATTCGTGTGCCACGTGGCCTCAATAGTAGCTGCTCTTTTTTAAATTCCACGTAAAAAAGCCAGCTCATCCGGTGGCAAATACTGTGATGCCCGACAAACATGCGTCTATCTGGTTATACTCAAAACACGACGAGGTTCGGCTGATACGATGGCTACAGCAGCTTAACAAGAATAACAGTGTCCAGGAGCACAACATGAGGTAGACCACTTTGACAAACACAAAGACTTGTTCCTGTGGCCTGTTTGTAAACCACTGGGCCGAAGCAATCGAGTCATTCGACATAAAAATCCCCACCCTCCAGTGCTTTGGAAAAGGGAAACAACACAACCAAAAACAAACAAACGAACGAACGAACGAAAAACCCCAACAACAACAAAAAAGCTAAATAGTGCTTAATTACTGCCTGGTAACCAACAGGGAGTGAACCAAGCAGCAATTCTTCACACAACTTATTCTTCTTAGGTTTTATATTTCATACAGTTTTATGTACTGAGAGCTTATAGACATATTTATGTCATCCCACATCCAAACATTACTGTTATGTCAAAGACACTTAGAGGTATCTGAACATTAGTGTGGGTCAAAGATGGATTGAGAAAGACTTGAGTGGGGGAAAAAATATATCTGCATCTATATATATATAATCAGTGCACACCAGTGGAATAATATCTTCAAAGAGAGATACTCTGCACTTTTTCATTCAAACAAATAAACAAAAAAAAAAAAAAAAAAAGACACACTGATAGGCTGAGCCCTGAAATGTCTATGCAACATAAATTTTCATCTATTGAAAAAATATTAAATTAGGGGAGCCTAGACACTTCCTGAGCACACACCATCTCTCTTCTTAAATCTGTACATTGAACAAATTTTTCTAAGTTTTCCAAAATAAGGCAGCAGCACAAACCAATCTACAGAGAGGGGGAAAAAATGCTTTTCACATACGACTTGACTCATTTATATCAAGCTAAAACGTTGTCGGAGTTTGGAAATCCAAAAAGGGAATCCCTGCAGTGTGCATACCTCGGTGGCACTTTAGGTACTTTTGTCAGTAGCCCCATAGCGTTGATTAGGAAACGGGCCTGAGGGGTCTCTCCTCTGCAGGTTGGGCAGAGTGGGTAAGTGTTGGTACAGCACAGTTCTGCCCCCTGAGAAAAAAACCTTTTATGTTAACTACAAACTCCTAGAATAATCAGATGACAAAGCAGCTAGTTTCACTTGAAATTTCCGCTGTGTAAGTCTCCCCTGCGGCAGCTAAGCTAATACATACCTGCTCTTGGGTTGGACAGTCCACTGTGACAGGAGTTAGCCGGTGTGCTGGGGTACAGAGAGGCCAGGTCGTTGGGAGTGTAGGGACGCAGAAGGTTCATCATGCTCCACTCTGAGTCCAAACCTCCTCCAATAGCTGCAGGTGTATTTTTTACAGAACCCAGCGTCTCGGGAGCGGCGGACGGACCCGGCCCTTGTGATGCAGTTTTCATACCTCTCCCTGAGACGAGCATCCTGCTGGACCCGTCTACTGACGCTGGTCCTCTGAAGCTGGGCTTCTCACCGACGTCAGTTTCCCTGCCTGTAGGTACCGTGTACTTTAGTCTCTTGCCTGAGGGTTCGCCAAAGTCCATCTTGGGGAGGCTCCCAAATCGGCTGGACAGGCACAGCCGGGCAGCTTCGGAGTGCCAGATGACGCCGCTCCGCGCTGGGTAACTTTTCTCTCCGATGCCCACTCTGTCTGGGAGGCCTGGGCGGTCCAATACGAGCTTACTGCTGATGCTGGATTTCTTCATGAGCTCTGTGTACCGGGAGGCTTCCTGACTGGGATGGGAATCAACGTTCTGTCTGTAACGCTGGGTCTCCTGGACAACATCGTGCAGGGGGGCACGGACAGGGGACCGCTGAGGACCGGCAGGCGGGTTAACATGTGTCTTTTCTTTTGGTTTAGCAGGTTGCGGGGGCGGGGATTTGGTTCGGCGAGGATGGCGCCTGTCAATCATCGGCAGTGGGCTGACATCTTTCCCTTCAAGCGCGGGGGGACAGCCGGTAAAACGCTTTTGTTTCAAACTGGCTGCAAATCCGTTTTTTCTCGTACTGTCTGACTTGTCTTTATGAGACAGCTTTTTGTGCATTATCAGAACCTCTGGGTACATGGTTTTATATGCACAAAATGAACAGGCAATTGGACTTAATGCGTTTTTGGGTTCTGCACTAGCAGGGATGGAGAGAGACATTTTTAAGGACAGATTTAATGGTGCCTCAGAGTTGTCTTCTTTTATCTCCTCCCTTTCTATCTTCAAGTTAACAGGTACCGGGCACTTTATGGACACATCATCACTTGGGGAGTTAGTGGGCTTAGCAATTACCTTCTCCTCCTCAGATTTCAGTGGTTTGCCCCGGGTGCTCCCTGCATTATCAAATTTGTCCTCTGGTGTTGCACTGGTGCACTGTCTGGCTCCAGGAATCCAGAGTTTGGATCTAGTTGGGGCAGGGTTTTCACTGTCATTTCCGTGTTTTCCATCACTAGGAGAGGGAATTAAAGGCACAGGTCTGCTGGGGATCTCCTCGTAAGGCTTGTTCTTGTGACGACGGTCCAGGTGATATTTCAGTGAGGTCTTCTGCGCTGCAGCATAGTCACAGTAAGCACACTTGAATGGTTTTTCACCTGAAACAAAGAGTGAAAATAACAATCATTTAAAATATTCAAATCACAGAGTCAGACCCGCTAGATGTAGTGAATAAAGTCCTAAATAGCATTATAAGGTGTTTCAGTCAAACGTGTGGAATGTACCTGTGTGAGTCCTCAGATGAACTGTGAGGTAATAGCTTGATCGGAATGATTTGCCACAGTAACTGCACTCTTTTGATCGGACCTTTGATCGATCGAAACCATCTTCACCTTCAAAAGTAGGCACAAAACACATACATGTGAATACCTGAGAGGATGGCAACACAAAACGTGTGTCTCAACAGCAGAGGGAGCACTTGGCACCAGAGTTGGGACAGTCTGAATGAAGTTTTTCATGAGCCCCGAGCTTACCTGAACCGAGGTTGTCTGTCAGTGCTGCCTCCTCGAAGGCCTCCTCGGAGCCCTCCTCTGTGTGCTCGGCTGGTCCTCCTCGTGAAGACTTCCCATCGAGAGAAGAAGTTGGGCTCTCCTCGCCGCCTCTCTCACGCTTGTGCACCCTGGAGTGAAGAACTAACTGGTGGTATGTCCTGAAGGTCCTCTGACATTCCTCGCAAGTGGTTGGCCTTTCTTTGTCCTTGTCTTTTTGCATTAGAGACCTCCGCTGTGGTCCTGGGTTTTCTGAAACACTCTGCTGCTGAGACCGGAGCTCTCGCCCAAGGACCTCCTTCTCGGCCTTGTCTCCTTGGCCCTCAGACCAAATATTATTCAACTCCTCCTTATCAGAGTTGCAGTCTTCATTGTCAGTGCTGGCTTCCTGGCCAATATCTTTAGTATTATTGGGACCAACTGCTATCTTACCCTTTGTAGCAAGCTGCCAAGCCTGATAGGTGTTGAAAGGGTCTAACTGGGGAATCCATTTTGATGTTCTCTGGTTTAGTAAACTATTTCCAACAGAGCGTGGCATAAGTTTCAGACTGTGAAGAAATGTTTCCTGTTTGACAAAGGACTCGGTAGTGGCATCCATGACCTCCTTGTCTTTAACTTTGCCAGGCTCAACCTCTCTGTTGTGTACTTTACTATGTTCGACCAAACTGTCATGGTCAGGGAAGAAAAACCCACAAACCATGCACATTTTGTAAACTGTGACTACAGGCTCTGAAACAGGTTCCTGGACTTTGCCATTAACCGTGACAGGCGTCTCCAGGTCTTGCTGGGCCTTGCTCTTTGCTCCTGGTTTTACATGCATCTTCATGTGGTTCTTAAGGAACCACGGCTCTCTAAAACGCCGTCCACAGACATTGCAGCAATAAGTAAAGTAGTCCTTGTGCTTCCTCATATGGCTCTCCAGCTCACTGGCATCCTGTGATATCTGGCCACACACAATACAGCTGTGAACCTCCTCTTTTTCAACAGGGAGGCTGCTCGGTTTGGATCGGGGTCTCTCTCCCGGGATCCTGAATTCGGCTTCAACTCGGAGCACAGCAGGTTCAAAGAAAGTGGTGGGGTGCTCTGTTAATACATGCGGTCCCAGCTCATCCTGATGACTAAATGTCTGATCACAGAACATACAAGGTAGCAGGACACTTCCTCCGGATTGCAACACAGCCTTCTCTGAGTTGGTGGTGTGTGGCGTCATGCTGGAGCCGAGCCCTGGGATGCTTGCATTGTTACTAATCAGAATGTCTTGGGCAAGTTCATCTGGGCTTTCCACAAACGGCAGCAATGAGTGAGTTGGCATTGTCTTCTGAAGGTGGAGCAACAATGCTGTATGCAATGTCCAGACTATTAGGAACCTGGCAAAACAAGGAATAGCGTCTTTAGGCTTTGCTTAATACCAAAATGGAATCAGGTAGTTAACACCTAACTGAAGATTAAATCAGTTTAAAGTATACCACAGAGAGTAAATTGCCTTCTCTCATACTGAAACAGGAAATGTATCTTTTTAGCAATCAACTGCACAGACAAGTCATTTCCTCTATATGCAGTCAACTGATAAAACATATGAAAACAATGTTTTTCCTGCTCACGTTCATTTTTCTTTATTCTCAGTATCTATATACCTTCACTGCATGAGCAGTCAAATACAGTACAAACTTCAACAATCATACCACTTTAAAATGGTCAGCATCAATGATTAAATGTCAAGCTTAACACTGCCTTTCCTGGCTATACCTTTTTATTTATTTTTTTTCAAAACTAAGATTTTTTTTAAAATCTTTGTTCCGCTGCTGACTGATAACTAATACAGACTATCATATGCTGAGCCATTGATGTCACGTCTGTATGACTTTTTTCTCACACAAAGTGTTAAGTTTCTTGTCTTACATCTTATTTCCGAATCACATGTGAGATTGAAAGTTAGCATGTTATCTGTGGATTTAGCTTGAATGGCATTTAACCAGATTAAATACTCACATACCAGTACAATCAATTCGAGATATTACACTATCCTGCAGTCCTCAGCTGCCTCCAATTTATGCAACACCCTTTCAATGTGTGAATTTCAGTTTTCCTTTTCTTTAGTAGCCACTGGTACTACTTCCTCTTGGCTTTTATCGTGAAGGTATGAAGCATTTATCATAAAACCAAGGACTCGTACAAACGGAGGACTGTGACAAACATAGCATGTCAGCATGTCCATCCTGGCATCTATCTTAGAGAAACCCATTTTAAATCCACCTTCGACAAAGCTGAGTCAACAACAGTAAGTTACATCTGGGACCTGTTGTTGAGGTGGAAATCCCAACTTCAGCTTTCTGCCAATTCTTGTAAGAGAACCCAATTCTCATTAATAATAGAGCTTTGTGTTTTAAAAACACACACCTTAAAAAAATATATCAAAAAAAAAACAAAACAAGACCTTATAATGTGTCTATCTGCAATCATGTCTCAGGTGAGCACAGGAAACTGTTTTATAAACTCACACTCTCACACTCTCACTGTCTCTCACACACTCACACTCTCTCTCACACACACACACACACACACACACACACACACACACACACACACACACACACGCTTTGTGTGAGGCAGCATTAGCCTCCTTGTTATTTAACCCAGCTCAGCCCTCATGTAGCCCATTAAACCAATTTACTCTAAAGTTATTTAGGGGGGGTTATGATGCAGGAGGTAACACAACAAAACTTTACACACAACAAACTCCAGCAAAAGTCAGAAAAATAAGGAAAAAAAAAAAAGGAGATGCTTATTACATTTGTATGTCTGCATAGTAATAAAAAGGACAACACAACAGCAACAAGAAGGAACTGTGAGGCAGAAACATCGATATCAATCATGTTAATATTACAAATCAGTTTAAAGGGCAACGTTAACGAGCAGCCCCCCCCCCAACAACAACAACAACAACAACTACAACAAAATAAAAGAATTATTTAATGACAAAAAAAGCCGAGCTGCTAACCAACATCCAGCTTTGTTACCTCGTTAGCTCCTGCTGCTGTTTACTGACTGCTCCTCACTTTTGTCTTATTTAGTTTTCTAACTTTTAGCTACAAGCTAACGTGGCTAATTTACGTTAACCTTTAGCCCCCCTCCTCCCCCCCCCCTCCCTCCATCTTCCATCTTTAGCATTCCAACTAACGACAATTTTTTAATTCAACTTATTATAATTTTTTTTTTTTTTTTTTTTCAAACGTTAGCCAACTTTTTGGTGGGGAAAAGTGCACAAAGTGCCCCAGCAGCACCGAGCAGCTGTGGATTTCCGGATTAATAAAGACAGCCAGCACGGTTCGGCTCCGAGAAGTCGGCGAGCCGAGCTGTTATTTCAAACCACCGTGCAAGAGTTTTTCATCAACGTGCCCGCCGACAAACAAACAAACAAACTAACCAACTAACTAACTACTCACCTTCTTCAGTTGTCTGATTGTGGCTCATTTTGTGTGTGTGTGTGTGTGTGTGTTTCCAACTTAGCGAGTCCTCACTGTGCAGCTGTTGAATCCGCATGCGCGCTCCCGACTCAACGAGTCTCAATGAGTAGGAGGAGGAGGAGGAGGAGGAGGAGGAGGGGGGCGTGAACGCGCGCTACCCCCACACACACACACACACACACACACACACACTTCACCCTTTAAATTAAAAAAAAAAAAAAAAAAATCCATAGGGGCAAATCACGTGGTAGCAAAAAAAAAAAAAAAAAAGGATTCATTCACATTATCAACGAGTTAGTATTTAATTTAATTTAATTTAATGTTGTTTTTAATAATAACACCTTACTCAGTTTGGACATTTTACACACTTGTGCCATGTTTTTATTATTATTATTATTGTTATTATTATTATTATTATTATTAGTCTGCAGTGATGTTTAGTTAATTATGGCCACCCTCCCTCCTGCTAACAGCTTTAGGGAATGTGTGTGTAAAGTGCAGCAGAGCCACAGGCTACACAACAACAAACACTTTTCTGATGTGTAATGCTGCACTCTGCTTACCTAAAATGTGTGGCATGGCCTTCCTCCTCCTCCTCCTCCTCTTTCTTCTTCTTCTTCTTCTTCTTCTTCTTCCACGCTCTCACTTCATGCATCAGCTACCATGTGGAGATGGGGGAGGGGTGCCTCAAACTTTTCACAGATACATGAGGGTTTTTGCAGAAGCTGCTTGGTTGAGTCACAAGAAATTTCAGGTTGTTCCTATTTTTCTATGTAATATATATATATATACATATTTATTTATTTATTTATAAATACACAAAGTAAAGGCATTTTATCTCCAGTTTGATTTGAATGTCACTTATATATTATTTTGTTAAACTATATACTGTTTTAAGTCGATATTTGTAAATGTGCATGTGTGAGCTTAAAGAATATCGACAATTGGTGATGATTTATATTTGACATGGACACTGTAAAGCCGCTGTTTGGTTTTTTGGACACAAAGAAGCTCTAAAAATAATACACTCATGTTGTGAGATAAGGACCGTGGCCTACAGTAACACCCACCAGCTAATGCGGAGTTAAATAACAGCTCCTCCTTGCAGAGAGACAAGAGTCATTGTTAGTGGCTTGAAATCATATGTACTCTGATTATTGAGACGCGCACACATAACCTCCCCCTGAATGTCAACAATGTCTGAAAGAAAGAAGAAGTTAAAAAAAAAAAAAAAAGAAAACCCAACTTTATCAGTAACCACTCCCAGTTAAGGAACAGTGAACAAAGACTGAGACTCCTTTTGCCCAAACCATCTCTCACATTATTGGCTGGCCTGGTGCCTGATCCCTCCCTCCTCGTATAAGCCATTACACTACTTTGTGGTTTTATTATATATATATGTGTTTTCAGATCCCAGTTGCTACCAAGCAGCTCAGACAAATGCAGTGCTGAACGTGAAATGAAAGCATAAGTAGATCCGCAGGTCTGGCAGGCATACTTCATCACAATGCATCTCAGCAGTAACACGTAATTATTGAGTCTGTGCCAGATACCAACCAGAGATCAAATTGAGCTGATATTCCGCGTTTTCTATTCATAATAACTATTATTTTTCTCTTATCTAATCTAATCTTGTGACGATTAGGGTCAGCCCCAGCCTACAAGATAAAACAATAAAACTTTTTAATCATTTTTGCATTTGCAAATTGAAACATCACTTTTTCTCCCCACCTGTAATTCTCTGATTTAGTTTTTGGTATTCTTGCCTCAACCCGAGATTCTGTTACACAAACAAGTCTAGTATGTTAATCAAAGGCACCACATGTGACACATCGAGGCCTCCCGCTCATTTCCTATTGTTCTGTTACCACAAAGGCTGTGTGAAGGGCTATCAATCTAAAGCAGCGCTGTGATGCCCCGGGATGATGAAAATGCAAAGAGATATAGAGACAGTTATCAAAACCGTGGAGGTATTTTTGTCTTTGAACTATATTAATATATCTTTAACAAGATGATAGTTTTTGTGGTTATTTCATCAGCATTCATCATCTGTAGTGGTCATGACTTAAACAAGTGGGCAAACATTGTTTACTTTTAACTGATTCAATTAACTTTGTCCTATTGTTTGACTTTATGCTAATGTAATTTATTTTCCTAAATCCTCCAAACTCAATGTCTCTCCTTCAACCCA
Source organism: Echeneis naucrates (assembly GCF_900963305.1). NCBI lineage: Eukaryota > Metazoa > Chordata > Actinopteri > Carangiformes > Echeneidae > Echeneis > Echeneis naucrates. Next base: position 2,697,698 of record NC_042517.1, read on the forward strand.
AAGCAGTAAATCTTAGTTAGAGAAAAAGCATAATAATAATAATAATAATAAAAAAAAAGACAAATTCTTAAATGAATTATGATGCCCTCAGAAGACAGACAGACTGATAGGAACTGGATCAACGGATGGGAAAAGGCTGTGCTGGCTTGTTTTTGTCTTGACGTGTCAGGAGCAGCTGACTGCATTGTTCTCCTCCAGATTCACAGCCTGGCTTCTTTCATAATCCTGGTGTCGTTCCTGAAAGACACTGATAATATATAATCTCCTTTCTCACCCCCGGTAATGTTTATTCAATGCAACCAGCTGTTGTTCTTGTTGTTGCTGATCATCAGAAAAATTCTATCAGTCACCAAAAGCATTTCCAAGGTGCAGCTTTCACTGCACATGTTTGAAATACGTTTGATTCTTTGCTGAGGCGAAATTGAGAACAGGGAGGCATCTTTTTTGTTCTGCCTCTGTCTGTATAACCCTTCATCATAACCCATTCACCATTTCTCTCTCACTGATTCTTCAGTGTGCATTGACAGAAATAAAGGAAACAAAACAACATAAAGTAAAATCACTTAAGTAGGCAGCAAAGACCTCTAATCTGTGAGAAAATAATAGAAAAATAAACAAATGGGCCAAGATACGATAGATTCATGAACAATTTCCCACATTTGACAAGACTTTGATTAATCCTGTAGTATTTTTCAGCTGAACTTGCAATGATAGACATCAGCTTGATCTCATGTTGAACATAAAGAACAGGAGGTTTGGGGACATAAATATCTCTTCTTTGAAACAGGCAGATTGCTGCATCCCACCTATATTTAGTCAGATTTGTTCCGTATCCAGGGCTAAGTAGATATTTTTCAAAACAAAATCAGTCTAAAAGTCTCACACAGAGAGTTATAATAAACCTCATTATGTCAATCCAGAAGATCCAGTCTGAGGTTAACTTCACACTTCATGTATACATTCATCATCCGCTCTCTCTAAACATGTTTTTAACTTTGTAAAACTCTTGTAATGGCGTTTCCCTTCACCATCTAAGTTCCTGCAACAACATTATACATAAAAAGTGCTATTTTGAGCACAGCCAAGGAGTCGTTCTAATTATTATTTTTAATTTGTGTATATTTTGTTTTGCTTTTATCCTTATAGCCACAGTGAGAAGAGAGAGAACTGATGAAAGAAAGTGGGAGAAAAGAGCCCCAGGCCAGACCCCCATGGTGCTGCCCCCCACCCCCACCCCCAGGTGAGCCACTCAAATGTTTTACAGGATCTGTAAGGTCAGGGTTTTTTTTTTTTATTATTTGCAGCACCCAGTCAGCCATATTGTTAATCATTATCACGAAATGTTTCTGTGTTTTGAATGAGATTAAAACAGCTTTAGTCATTCGTCGTAAAATTAGCAGAAAACACCAGATGGCTTTGTCTCCCCAGCAGGATATGAAACCTTTGCTGGAAATGGTACGAGAGCCACTGCAGTAAAAAGCTTCCAGCTAATGTATAAAAATGGATGTTGTGCCTGCTGGACCTGATGATCCACCCCCGGCTAAAGCGAATGAGACTGTCCTTTAGGGGCGAGATCACCTCTATTAATTTGTTATCAGATCAGAATCGAGCAGAACGGACCTGTTAGTAATGAGCGGTGCCGTGATGCGCATTAGTCCTGACAGCAGGCCTCCTGTCAGGCCTCTCTGCCCACTGTTCCCTTGTTCCACCCCCCCCGAGCTTTACTGCTTTCACACAGTCACCAGCTTTGTCCTGGGATGAACTGCAGCAACATGGAGGTCGTGCAGATCCCGAGCAGCGTGCGCACATAAATCCATACACATACAACCCATTTCCATTTTTAAAAAAGCCTGTCGGTTATGAAATTTGATTGCTTTCATCACAAACTGTCCCGCATGTTGCATGGGGGGGGGGGATTCAGCTGATGTCTTTGTCAGCACTATTTTCTGTTAGGATACATAAGAGACGAGACACATTTTGTGATGAGATGCTGAGGAGATTTGAAATTCAAGATCAAATCAAATCTAATGAATTTATATAGAACCAGAGTTGCATCGCAGGTCTAGACCAAATAGACTGTAACAGTGGCGAGGAAAAACTTCCTGTAAGAGGCAGAAGCAGGTCCAGAGCCCCAAGATAAGTCCTTGTTATGCTATTTTTGTGTTTACAGGATAGCTGATATTTCACAAACTGGACATCTTATCTCAACCTTCTGTAAAACTGTGATTTGACCTCTTCATGTGTAGTGATGAACATGATCTCTTCACTCAAACCAGCAACACTCGTCCCACCGCGTCTTCATCCCGAACCGGGAGAAGGGACAGACGAAGGACCACATGTCTTAACTCCCCGAGCTATTCCTCACTTTTTCACCTTCAGAGCCGCGACAATTACTTTGATGCACAATTTAAAATGATCATACCGATTATAGAGGGTAATACAAGAAGAGTGTGTCTCATTGATAACAAAGGAGCAGTGTGAGTTATGCCTTCGGGGGCCGCAACTCATCACTTAATGGCGGGTGAATGGTGGGTCTCAGACACTGCCATCTAAAACACATCCTTCCAAAGACTGCGCTCTGTGCCATCAATCATAAAAATTACACCATAAAAAGGTAGAAGAAGATTTGAAGGCTTCTTTAGCCTCAAGTATACAATTCCTTAGATCTTGTTTTACATCTTTAATCCATAAGGCGGGCCTCATCAACACTAAAAATGTAAATTAGTGTTAAATATTGATGTCCGGCAGTCATCTCTCCGTCTGTCGGAATTACACAGTCAATTTTCGTTTCTGCTGCCGTGTCTGTCAGATAACTGTCACCTGCATGCCGGCCATATTAAATAAATACGTAGATGAGTAAGACTTACAGCATGTGACTCTACACCCAACATAGCAAGGTGTGACTCATGTGTCATTCCTTAGAAAGTCACAAGTTAAATACAAGTATCTGCATCCATTAAAATGATTTGGCTGTGAGCAGTAAAAAAAAAAACCAAAAAGTTTAGGCTTTGCCAAACTTGCTGAGCTGCATCTTTTTGTAGCCGCCGTTACACCCAGTCACACAGGACCGACACACGGTGAGCATATTTATTGTCTTACACAAGGCACACATGCATATGGGCAAACACAAACAAACATGATATCAACACAAATGACAAACACCTGTTAAAAGGCTTGACACAAAGTGCTGCTGAACGTACCACAAAGGACACATTTGAACAAAAATGACAAGATGTATTTGTTAACATTGATCTTTTACAATCAGCTCCCCATTCAAGTGCTAAAGATTGTGATTTCCTGTCTGTGTGACTGTTATATGTACTATGTCCTTTAAAAGTTAAAGAAATCTTTAGGCGCAGTTTTGATATGACGATATTCAAGAAAAGGCCGTCCATTTCAAAGTCATACGCATTTAAGTACATTTGTCAGTTTCATTTCATCGTAACTTTGGCACAGTTTTCCAGGAATGAAGTGTAAAAATAGAGCCTATATGACAAAGTCAGACGGATTAACTTCAAAAAAGCAAAGCGTTGAACTGTGTACTGCATAAGCCCAGTGTGTTAGATCGCACCATTAGAGAGAAGTCACATTAAATGTCTATAGAAAACGTTTAACGCCAACATTGTGATACTTGGCAAGTCATTTATATGACCCAAAAAATATATATATATGTATGTATACATGTTTCTAAACAACCTCACTGTCGAGCTGGCTTTTGACCTTTTCAAGCCACCATCATCATCATCTACTTGCTCGCTGCTCTTCCTCACTTGCTTTTATCATTTCTATCCAGGAACCTTTCCCCTGAAATTGTAACTTCTAAACAATAACAAAAAAAAAATAAAATAAAATAAATGCAGTTAAAGAAATACAAGGGGACGGAGGGACGATGAGAGGGACAGACTGAGTAAGAGGAAGCGGAGTCTGTACAGGGAAACATCATCAGTGTTGGTGTTTTTGGTTTCATTTGGCCTTCTCCGCTGCTGGAGCAACAGTGACTGGCTCTGTCTGGACTCCGGCGTCTGTAGAATGACGTTTCTGACCCTGAAATTACAAGAAAATATTTTGTCCTTCATACTTTCATTTGTTTCATACGAGCCAAATTTGAACTTGTTGTGCTGTGTATTATTTGAATCCACTTGAATCCACTTTGGTCTTTTTGATCGTTGTGGGAAGAAATAGCTAACTTAAATCGCTGCGTTAAATGTACATCCTGAATAAGTTCACACTTCAGGACAGATTCAGATTTATTATCTGCGAGTTATTAAACTCAAACAGGTGGAGAACAGTAAATCAGTTCTCCACCTGTATTTACCTGGTAAGATTCTGCTGCCATCTAGTGGTTGGAAACACCAAGCTCTGTGCAGCAGCTCTCAAAATAAGGCTGGATAAATGGAGTTGCATTCATGTGGTGCATCATTTCTGCTTTACAGTTGTTGGTCACGCTGGTGCTGGGGGACGAGACGCCCTCCTTACCAGATTTTTAAAGAACAGCTGGATGGAGTTCCTCTTCTCCAGTTTTCTGGGGACACTGGCTGCATCATCTCCAGCTTGGGAGGCCACTGAGGCTTGTTTGCTGTCTACGACCCCTTCTGACGACTTGGCCCCTGGTTTGGGTTCCTCCTTGGCTTTAACACCCTGAGCCGCCTCTGCTGCCGCCGCTGCCGGGGCCGAACTTGCCTTCTTTGGGTCAGCAGACTGAAAAGGTTGAGGTACGTAACAGTGAAACGGAGGATAATAACATCCCGTGTGCTCCAGTCATTAAGCGCAGATGGACTCTGAGATGACATTTGAAATGGCATTAAGACACATCTGCTGTTAGGATCCGCTCTGTCTTAGTGGTTGCAACATGATGAGGAGTCAACACAGAGGCGCTGATGTCTGTTGTTACACCAACAAATGCACAAAAAACAGATTTTAATACCAGACGTAATCAATGAAACCACTCTGGTTAATAACACATCTGTAGTTTGACTGTATTTACCGCTCCAGTCGTTGTGGAGGCTGCCTGGACTTTTGTAGTCATGACGTCTAACAGTTCCTCAAATTCACATCAATCTGTTACTCTCTGTTCACTAATTCCACCATAAATTCATACTTTCACATGTTTCAAAGGCTTGTTAAAAAAAAAAATAAATAAATAAAGCAAATAGGTCCTTACTTTAGACTTGAAGAGTGAAAAAAAGGACGATTTGGAGGCTGTTTTCTTCTCTTCCTGAGCAGGCGGTGGCGGTGGTGGTTTCGCAGCAGCCTCCAGGGTGCCAGCTTTTGAGGGATCAGCTTTCTTTTATCAAAGCAGCAGAGAGGAAAACACATATCATGAGCTATTTACAAATTAAAGGCATGGCCATCATTGAAGCTGACAGATCTGCCACCTGCAAGTGAAAGAAAAGGTAAAGACGAGGAAAATATCCAAGATCACAGGAGAGAGGAGGCAAAAGAAAAAAGAAAAAGGAAAAGAAACCCCCGCACCATCAGGCACAGAAACTGTGAAAGAAAAAGAAAATGAAATGTTTCTGTCTCTATGGAGCACTCCAAGATTGTCTTTCTTAAAAGGAATAATTTGGCATTTTGGGAAATACTCTTATTTGTCTTCTTGTGAAAGGTAAGAAAAAAAAAAACAACAACATTAGTACGGCTTTCACATCCATCCATTAAATATAAAGCAGAGAAGCAGAGCCGGGGGGGGGGGGGGGGGCAGCTGGCCAGCATGCTTTAGATGATACATTTTAATTTGTACAAAATCAAAAAGGATGCAAATAAGCACATTTCCCAAAATGTGAAACTCCTTTAATTTACCTCAGCTTCTACCACTGGCTGTGGTGCCCCATCCACCACCTGCAGGGAACCAAAGGTTATTTGTTTTCCCGTCATTTCAAAGGAAGGGATATGAAGGCCTGACAACACACACCAGTGGAGTACAAAGTGACAGTGAACAGCTTTATTTGGTTATTTAATATTGAAATGAAAAGAGTTTTTGTTTTTCTTATTGTACTAACTAAACATCTGTAACTTAAAGGTGTCTGTGGGGAGAAAGGAAATGAAGAATCGACACTCCCAAGCACCTGTTGTTGATTTACCTGCTCTTCTACAACTGGTTGTGCCACCTCCTTTGCTGTGTCCTGAGGTTCACCCTTATTTTCAGTCTGAACAAACGCAAACGAATCAGAACATGAATGTAAAAATTGGGCCCATTTGTGATATGTTCAGAGCATCAGAAAGTTATCATTCCTCTCTCTGTAACACAACAAAACCCAAATGTTGACAACTCTGCTGATTTACCTGCAGTTCAACAAGTGGCTCTGGTACCTCCACTGGTGTCTCCTGCAGATTCAAACTGCTTGTGAACTCAGAGCAGATGCAAAGTTTCAATATGCATGCAAAAAGGCGTAATTCACCAACCTGTCTGTTATGTAACACAGACTTTATGCTTTGTGAATACTCAGGTGGCGGGTGCATTCACACAGAATACATTCATGTAGAAATCTAGTTTACCTTCACCTCTAATGCTGGCTGGGGTGTCTGCTAGATTGTCTGCAGGACAGGTGGAGTTCTTATTCTTAGTAAAGGTCAGCAAGACAGAAAGCAAATGTTCTCAGAAGCTCATAAATGCGTCATGGTTTATTTCACTTCTGAGGCTTGATGTGTTGGCGCCGCCGAGGCCAATACCAACTGGTCAAAGGAACAATTTGACATTTTTGGGGAAACATTTATTCTCTGTTCCGTCAAGTCATTGTGGATTAAAGGGGCTATTTGTAAGTTTTCTCCGCTGCTGAATGTGATTTATTTACTTTTATTTTTTATTTTTTGTGTTACATACGAGAGGTTAAAGGCCCAAAACGTCCTCTGAGCAGCACAGCTGGTTAGCACGGTAACTTTAGTAAAGGCACGGTTGTTTACTGGCGTTGCTTTCCGATCATGGCAGGTAAAGAAGACGACATTTGAACTGGTTTTGTTGATTTTAGTCTGGCAAGTAAGAAGCTTTTAATGCTAATGTTAGCGATGTAGCAACAGGCTGAACTTACAGATAGCTCCTTTTCAGTAATTAAATGTTGATTTTCATGCTCATTGTTTATTAGTGATCTGAGAAGAGTCGGGCAAACACTTCTGTCCAAAATTAGATCATCTACGATAACTGCATCCTTCCAGCATCTAAATGGCGTGAGAACAGCGTTGCATCAGTCTCCCAAAATGTCAAACTATTTTTATTTTTTATTTTTTCCCATTGAATTAAAAACTAATGCACGTTTCATGAAAATGGACTGTGGTAGAAACAGTGGGGCCCATTTTTGACAATTTTCGATTTTTGATTCGACGACAAAAGTCACAAAATCACTGAATGTAGAGGAGTCACATTGTGTGAAAGAAATCCTGAATACTCCCGAGAGGAAGGGGACGAACACAACTGTGGTTTCACAGTAAGAAACAGCAACATGCTCAGTTTCTGCCACCTCCAGACAAACACGCTGTTGTTCAGTTAGTACCGGGATGAGCCGAGGTCAGTTTGAGAATATGATAATCGACTGTACCGCTGCTGCAGTCTTGGCCGGGGCTTTAGCTCCACTCCCTGAAGCGCCTCTGCCTTTGGATGCCTTGAAGCCTAGCTGTACCTCAAATTCACATACAGCAGGTTTCACAGTATGTTATCATCTAGAATCAGCGTGTGGAAAGTGCACCCACCGAGTCTACATCAACAAAAGACTCTTTAAAATAACGATCTCACGCGGTACAGCGGTTTATTTACCTTCAGGCCGAAGAATTTGCTCAGAGAATCTATGGCTGAGCCTGATTTGGAGGGCTCAGGTTCCTTTGCAGCAGCTTTTGGTTCTTCTTTTGCTGTAAGCTTTACAGGTTTGGCAGCCGGTTCCCCTTTCACTTCCATTTTTGGTGGCTCTGGAGGAGGAGGTGGTGGGATAGACATTCCTTTGGGTGCTGCCGGCTGTTCGGATATTTGTGCAGCCTGTGCAAGAATCAGAGAGGATGCTGAAATAACCATACAAAACTGTCCACACCGTCCCGTTTAACGTTGACTACCATTTTATCCAACATTAATTATTAAATAAAAATTCGATTCAAATGGACAAAATGAACTGCAGGATCTGTTAAGTACTACATGCTCACAGTAGTGGCAGCTGCTGGTTGGGTCTCCTTCTGGGACTATTTGGCAACAGAAAAAAGGAAGCAGTTAGGCAACATTAAAGCAAATAAAGATGTGCAAAAAGCTTTGTTAAAAAAGAAATGAGTAAATGCGTCTAAGAAATGAAATGCACTTTCCTGTAATCTGGAATATTCTCAATTCAAGTAACAAACGGAACAGAAACATAAAAATGGTGTAAAACAAAGTCAAAAGATAAAACTTCAGAAAACTGCACCTACATTTCTCACACATTAATGAATTGATTGATAACGCTTTGGAATTAGAAATCAGTATTTTAATGGAACTTTCTGAAGTGTAATGCTGAATGAACATCGGTTAACCTGCTCTTTCGTGGCATCAGGAGTAGCTGTTTCCTTTTTGGATGTTTTAGTGGGAGTCACCTGTGGAACATCAACCGTCTTCAATGATTTATTTTTTACATAAACAGCAAAAAAAAAATAAAAAATCTCAGAGCATCAGCAAAAAATGTGAAAACGCCACAGAGGATTGAGCCACTTAATGTGCCTGCGGTGTAAAATGTTGAGAAACAGAGGATGTAGTTGACGTGACAGGAACAGAAAAATAATTATTTCGATAAAACAGAAGCCTTTTAATGAGCGCGGACTCCCTGGCAGAGCACATACAGTACATGCGCTGTCATTGTGACGGCCTTTGTGCTCCGGCGATGGCGTAGGCCTGCCCTCGCTCTATCTTCACAAATCTCAACTTCCAATCGCACAGGCCTCCCTTGTGAGCTCACACTATGGGCCGAACAATAGGCCACCACATTCCCGCATGTTCAGAGCCTTGATTAGCACGGGGCTAGGCCAATGGTAACTCCTTAAAACGGCACAAATCCAAAAGACAGCATGATGAAGAGGAAATACAATGGCTGCTTTTTGCCGGTTTTCCGTAAGGCGCTGTCATGGATACCTTTCAGTGTGGCCATTTACATTTACAAATCAACAAATCACAACATCTTCGTTGTTTATTTGCTCACATATCCTCTTTATCACCAGTTGGGATTTTGTGGTTTGTTGAGTTATTTGGATGGATTTAGCTTTTTTATTCCTACATATAATTATTAATTTGATTAATTCATTGAAATTATTTATTATATACGCACTGAATTTATTTTCCATAAAAACAAGGTTCAATTTAATATAGAGAAGCAGTCAAAAGCACATGAACCAAGCAGAGATCCTCAAATTGAATGACTTACTAGTGATTTGAAGAAGTTCATAACTGGATTCTCTTCAGGGTCGCTCTCCTCTTGGATTTCTGCAGGCTGACTGGCTCCGTCGTCAGTTCCAGGGGCTTTTTCTTCTTCTGGTTCAGGATCTGGAGTCACACTTTCTGGCTCCGTTAATGATTGGGACTCTTGCTTTTGGTTAGCTGTCTCCTATACACCATCACAAAGAATTAGCTTTTTGAGTATTATGTTAGAGCAGCAGAGCTGATATGCAAAGCGGAGAGTGTCTTAATCGCAGCATTGAGATGGGAGCACAATTCCAACCATGCCTCTGCCTACTCAGGGCTTTGTCAACAATCAGCCTTTTATTAATGTGTGTGTCCCACCCCTCACTCATTGATATTCAACAATGTGTGAGAGTTATGCCCTAAGAAATGTCAGAAAACTCAAATACCTTGCTGTTAAAACATACAACTGACCAGATCCGGATTTTTCTTCCTTTATTTATTACTTTATTGCTTGGCTGTTTAATTTGAAGCAAAGATTGCAAACGCAGACGAGCTGTCATTTTTTAATTTTATTGTAAAACTTTGTGAGTCGTTCACAGTGTGAAAGTTGTGTTGCTGATATATACAAATAGAGGCGCTTTGCATCTATAAGACACAAATCATTTTACAATTTATTGGCAGTTCCTACCACATACCATAAGGCACGTCATACATGAGGTAGATCGACATTTTTAAAGAGAAAAACAACATTCAGCACTTTATTCCACATGAAGGATAATTTTAATGCTGTTTCCCGACGATGATATCGCCAAATCCCCGAGACTAAACTCTGACTCTACAACCGCTGATCTGCAACACGACCTCAGCCTCTCCAGTAAAGCCTGCATGTTTGGACCGGCTTCTGATTTATCTTCAAATACCTCGAATACAGTGTTTTGTGAGTGCATTGTTGTTGAATCTGTTGTGTTCACAGCGAATTCGTTCTCCTCTTCCTCAGCCGTGACCTCCCGTCCTGCTTCCTCTGACGCCATGAGGTCACACTCGGCTTCTTCTGCGATGTTTTCTTCAACAATAGTCTCCAGAAGAGCCTCGACACACTTTGCGGCCGGCACATCTGAAGTTTTCGTCTCAGAGCTCTCCTGGACCTCGGCTGAAACATCACCTTCAGAACTACCCATCTCCTGCCTGATGTCTTCTGCAGCTTCGTCTTCAGACGTCTCCAGAATCACCACCAGCGCTTGAGATTGTGGGTTTCGCTGGCTCTTCTCTGAAGGCTCCTCAGATTCATCAGGGTTCGTAGATTCAGCTGAAAGTGGAGCATCTTTATCAGGAGCTGCAGGTGGGGAAACGTTCTCATCTTCCAGGAGTGAAGGTTCAGACTCTTCTGCTTGCCCATCTTCAGGTTCTTCCAAGTTTTTCATTTCTACTTTGTTCTCCAAAACTTCAGTGATTGTAACTTCCTCACAGGAGATTGGATTCTCTTCTTGAGGTTCCTCTGGGAATTGTTCTGGTACATCCTCAGATGTTTCTGTTTTTCCTTCTGTCGTGTTGCTGTCTCCTACGGTTTCTTCTGAGTTTGCAAATTCTCTGATTTCTGCTTCAATTTCAGAGATTAGAGGAACTTCATCAGGTGTCTTGGTGGTTACAGTTTCTCCTAAATCATCTTCGGATACTTCAGGTTTTTCTTCTGCCATGTCACCGTCCTCTACAGGTTCTTCAGAAGCTTCAACCTTCATGACTTCTCCCTCAGCTGAGGGAACCGCGTCCTCTGCAGGCTCCTCTGGAAAAGTGGGGATTGCTTCCTCTTCTCCGGAGAGGGGCACAAAAACTGTTGCAGCAATAACTTCTTCTATCACCAGGCTGCCGTCATCTCCTGCAGGTTCCTCATGGATGGTAGCACTGAGTTCAAGTTCTCGACAGAGGGCGTCAATCGCAGCCTCTGATATCACCTCATCATCCTCCATTACTACATCAGGACTTAGATCTGATTCCGTCCCTGATTCTAATTCTACTTTTTCTACTCCCACATCCGACATCCCATCTTCATCTGCCTCAGTGTTCTCATCCGTTGTGGTAACTGTAGGAATGAGTTCACCATCAGGGGAGTCTTTGGGAAATCCATCCGTGGGGATAAGCTCATTGGAAGATGTCTCAATGATGATAATATCTTCTTCAGGGCAGCTGTCACACATCTCTGAAGGCTCGTTGGTGAGTTGGTCTTCACCAGCGGCGGCTGCAGCATCATAAGTGGTGACCTGATGAGCAGATGCCTCCTCAATATGAATTAGTACTTCTGTCTGGAGAAGGGTGGGCAGTCTGTTTGGGACGGCTTCAGTCATCCCAGCCAGCGACTCTTCTTCTGGGGAGGGAAGACTGTTTTCCTCGACAACGTCAGGTTCAGGCTCAGCGGCTTTTATCACCGCTCCATCAGCTGCTTCTCCATCTTTTCCTGTAATTACTTCATCTACACTTGGCTCTGAAACGCCTGTGAAAACCGCCTCGATACAATCTGCCACCACTTTGGGAAGACTGGGAGAGAGCTCCGACGGCTCGGCCTCCTCGCTCTTATTCAGCTCCACAGCCGGCTCCTCGGCTTCCTCTTCTTCAGGATCGCAGAGGCCATTTTCAAAATCATCTGTAACTTCCGTCCTCCCGGCTCTGAACAGGATGTTCCCAAAGACATCAACGACATCATCACTGACGGTCCAAGCTGTCGGAGAGTCTGATGGTTCTTCAAAAACTTCCTCGGCAATCACAACAGACTCACTCGGTGCGTCTTCCTCAGCTGCTGCTGACTCCATCACGACTGCTGCACCGTCAGCTTCACCGGTTTGTGTGGAAATATCAGCTTCAGCTTTTTTCTCAGTTTGCGTTGCTGTTTCAGTGTGACGTGGGCGTTCGGCCTCCTCTTGGTGCTCCGTGACGATGGAAGCTTCTTCTTCGCATGAGTTCAACTCCTTTATCATGAAAAGCGACATTAATGTTTAGATAAAATACAGCTGGTTTCTGCCTCTCGGACACATTCGATAGAAATGCAATTGATCACATTGAGGAAACACTGAGTGACCAGAAAAACAGAAATTGGAGTATTATATAGGCTTACACTAAATTCAGCTGTTGACTAAACTCTTTGGACGCTGTGTTGTTTAGAAAATGTATTCAACATATTATGTAGCACGCTTTTGCAGTGCATTACATTTTACAGACGTGCGTATTTTTGTGGTCTCTCAGTGTTGTAATTATTTTGAAATTACACAAATGAACTGATTTTCCTTTTGCAGTAGGTTTTTGGATTGGCTTATGTTTTGTTAGAAGTGAAACCATTAAGAAAATTGAGGTGATTGGAAATGGTTTACGGTTTACAGAGTTTAAAACATTTAAAGGTGAAGTTAGTATTTTTCTGCATTTTTGTTGTCAATAAATTCCAGGAAAAGACCAGAATTTATCTATCTGTTTGTTTTTTTGTTAATGAAGTCCGGTCCTTAACCTACAATTGGGACATTCTTCTTTAAAAATATACCCAGTGTGATGATGCGGCTCATTGATGTGCTTTAAATGGACTCCAATGGGATTCTATGGTAAAAAGGAAGAGCACACACCACATCAGGCTTTAGCCACACAGGCAACATTTGTGAGTTGAATCAGCTGATTGTCAGTTTGGGTCTTTTCATGGGCCTTGTTGACAATAAACTTGTTGAAAATAAACACAAAACATCTACTCACTGGCTGCGGATCAGCGGCAGCAGGACTTACATCCGTCTCATCTTCGTTTGACGTCTCTTTTTTTTTAGCCTTCTTGATATCAGCTGATGCTCCTGATTTCTTTTTGAACATTTTGCCAAAAAGACGAACTTTTTCTTCCTTAATTTTCTTGACCGCTTCCTCCTGGATGGCCGGTTCGGGGATTTCTAGAATAACTTGGGCTTTGGCAGGGTGAGAGTCTGACTCGACGATCACAAATTCAGGCTCAGTCGATCCTGTGGGGAGTTTCAAAGAGAGGGCCTCGCCATTGTGGTCAAGTATGGTCTCACCATTCACTGCAAAAACAGAGGAACATGTGATCGATCAAACCAAAGGTCTCGCTACTCATTGATACTTAAAATGAACTTCTACATATTCCACGTCGATACTGATATACTTGATCTTATTTAACAATAACAGGAGACAGTTGCAGCAGTTCACTGTTGTTACTGCTGTTGATAATCTATCTACTTGTGCAAAGCTCCGTTAAGTAAACCCGGGCTCGTCAACTGAAGAAGGTCACATTATTCCCAACGTCAACATGAGCTCTTAGACAAACTACCTGCCCATGGGACTGTCATTGTATCACAGTGTCAGTGCAGAGACACCAACCACATGACAGGTCAAATAGTTGCTCCCTGTCAATGCCTGAGACTACGCCTATAGTTTACATTTCAGAACTCAAGATACTGTCCAGCTGTGAGTCACTGTGTTTACAAAGTATTACAGGAGTCCGAAGGACTAATTCACCATGGTCACGGGTGTATCAGTTGATTTGTGTTTCTTACACACTCTATTATTTTAAGATTAGATTACACGAAATAAAGGAGAATGAACGCCCGTTCTCTCCTTAATTTGTGTCTGCATTCATGCTGTTGTAGAAATGATTTATTCTCATAATAATAATTTAAAAACGAACACATCACTCACTCGAAACCTCCAATCCATTAGATGTAAGGTTTGCAGAGAGGCCGTTCGCTGATCCGTTTTCATTCTTCTCAGGAATTTTTCCATCGTATGAGAAAAATAATGAAGAAAAAAATATGTACTTTACTGGAAATTGTGCTCATTTGGGTTTAATTACAAGAGATGCACTGATTTCAGCTGCACACAGACAGCTCTACGATCCAATATTCTGGATATCTTGGTGCTTTAGCAGTGCAAGAGCAAACTTTTGTTTGTTCCATGTGTGTCTTGATGTTGATTCAGAAACAGGAAAGATCTGGAAGCTACAGATTATAATATCCACCACTTTACCTTGGCTGTCTCTTTGCTCTTGGAGTTCTCGTTCCCCATAGTTCCCTCAGATCCGAACCTGCAGCTTTCAGCTCAAATTCAACTGAAAGAGATGAAATTAAAGAGAAAAATGTTTTTTATGGTGCTCTGACTGGCAAAGATTTACTGGCAAAGACTCAACCTCGTTATTACTGAAACTTCTTACCGTGCTACACCTCTGTGAGTCAAGAAAGTAATATTCCTCTCAAGAAAAAACAAAAACAAAAACAGAGTCTCTGACTGTGAGTAGGATGGCGTCTCTGATCCTGTCCAAATGTGTACATAGGCTGCTGTTAACAGGCTGTTTTATGTGTGCTTTGAAATGGGTGGGACTGTTTTTAAGTAATCAATTGGATTTCTTCCAGTGAAAAGCCTGATGTCCACCCAGCGGGCTGTTGGTTAAATCACATGATCAGCTCACTCTAATCTCTTTGTGAATTTTCTGAAAATGACCCGACAATCATCATCAGGTCACACCTCAATCAAGCAAACTACCATAAAGGTGCGCATCACAGCTTTATGCAGCAATAGGATGTGAGTTAAGGATGTTGCTGTGATGCACTTCCACGTTGTCAAATTAAAAATAGATACGTTTGCACTTCTAACCATGTTCCTTTAACCTGGTTACAATGGATTTAGAAAAAAACATCTTGAATAAAATACATGTTTTCTCATATTATTTAGCTCATCACGCTCAAAGTAAGATTGTTGAATGCAAAGCGACTGAAAAATGGAAAATGAACCTCAAAAAATGAGTATTAATAGTATTCATTTGACAACATTAGATTTTAAAAAGCGGCCTTTTTTTAGTTACAGGGATCAAGTATCTGCTTTATCATCATGGTTAATCAAGACTAACAGAGAGCTCTGTAATGAAATCATCTCCCTGCAAATGGCTCCACATGGTCACATTTGAAGACCTTTGAAGAGCTGTCAATGCATCAATAAACAAAGACCTGTGTGAGGCGCACTCAGCTATCAAAGACCAACCCACTGTGGTTTGTCATTTGATTTATTCCTCCTATTATTATTGTCATCTTTATTTTTTTGTTTGTTACTTTTGTGAGGAAATATGCAGCGATCATGCTGATTAAAGCCTCTTTAACATTCCCTCTGTTTTATTCCTCAAAACCTCAAAAGCATCCAGCCCTCTTCATGCAAATTAACCAATTTCTTTCTTTTCTTTTTTTTTTAACCCATGCTGTATTTATTAAATGTATTATGACGCGGCTTGGAATCCTCCAGCACAATGTCCCAATTGTAGGCTATAGCTGCGCACATGGAGGTGGGAGTTGGATTCCCCTGTTCTGGATTGTGCACTTCTGACTTCATGTTTCATGGCAGCTGAGAGACCTCAAGCAAGCACTTCATGATGTACCAACGCATCACGGCCTACCAGCTTTATTGCAGCCTCACAAAAAGACCATTGATTTTTAAGACTTGTAGGAAGAAAGAAACGTATGAACTCAGGTCAGCGCAGCATTATTTCTCATCACATTAACACTAACCAGCTGCAGACACTGAAACAACACTCACCTATCTTTGATGATGGCTTTAAGTAAATATTGGAAATTGGGTGCAGTACTGTTTGCTGTAGAAATATTTACAGAGCAGCAGTTCCGGTTGATACAATAACTACTGTGGCATTATAAAGAAGGTTTCACATTTTTACAGATAATAGGTCACAAATGTAATCCAGTTTGTTTAAATTGTAAATTCAGGGCCAAGTTGCTTACCATAAAAAGCTTAGCTTTAGCTTGGAGAATTAGCGCTCTGGTGGGATATTTTTATTGAAATGGTAAAAAACTGGCTAAATGTCGGTGGCAGTCCTGCTCCCCGGCCGATAGACGGGGGTGCTCTGCAGTCTCAGCTGCCGCTGCTGCGTTTGAGCACTCAAAGAAGCCTGTGAGTAGGATTCCCCCCATGGCTTTATCCTGAGGTCAAAATAGAAATGAAGAGAGATGAAGTTGGGCTGAAAAGTGTTCACCTGAGGAGTCATTGTTTTAGCTACCTCATATTTTCAGATGGTTCTAAGAATACAAAGGAGTGTGTACATACCAGAGTCTTTCCAAAAGGCTCTCTGATCAGCTGTCAGCATTTACAGCAGAAATGGCGGCGGTCATTATTCGCCTTCAGTGGGTGGAGTAGGTCAGACCAGACAGGGTGTGAACAGTCACCGAACACAAACAGAGAGGTTTTCTTAATGAATATTCAGCACAGTTTATTCAGATGTCTGTTGATGCACAGTTCTGGTGGGGAGCAGCGCATTAATATGTAAAGAGACCAAGGCATTAGGAAAGACTACAAGAGTCCAAATCCTTTTTGGGACAGTTGAGGGGGGGAAAGCAATAATTAAGTAGAAAAGGGAATGGAAATGTGGCAGAAAAGATGGGAAGAGGCTCAGAAAGGAAGAGAATAGCAGAACATCAGAATAATGATGCTCGTGAGAGATGCTGAATAAAAGAAAAATTATGTCTATATATCTATAAAATTGCACTGAGGAGGTGAGAGCTGTTTGTTTTCCTTGATGGCAGAATATAGGAAGCAAAGAGCAGGTAACGTGGTGGTACAGCCTCTCTACGGCAGGTGGCGCTGTGACAGATGTCAGCACTCTGCCAATAAAGGCAAAAGAAGAAGAGGAAGAAGCCAAGATGGCGGCCACCGTGAAGGGACCCGTAGTAAGTTAAAGACGTATATTTCACAGAAACGCGCTTTTATTTGAGGGTTGAACTTGTTTGTATGACCGAAAAGGCTGATTATGATGATTTTAAGAGCGTGGTGGGTGGAAAAAAACCTCGATTACCGGCGATAGAAACGATTTGAGGCGCAGTCACGCCCTCATGTGGCTCGGCTAGCTGTTAGCATCTACCGCTAACAGTTAGCTCGGTGGCTAACGCAGTTCCTGCAGTGAGTCGGCTGTAAACGGTACAAAATTTACCACCTTAATGGTGATTATTGCAACAGATATATCAGCAATATCAGCAATATTAGCAATAAGCTGACTAGTGTTAACAGTAATTTCCGCTAAGCTGAACTTGGATAGTGATATCCGATAGCTCCACCTGCTAACTAATATTAGCTCCATTGACCGTTCATGTTTAGTGAGTTTCTGTTCAGTTTAACTAAAAAAAAAACAAAACTAAGTTTACAGCTCAGATTTAACTCATCCTCAGGTGCTAATTTCATTGAGAGGACTTAAACAAGTACTCCGCATTGACTGCATTTATTTAATGTGTTAATTACACTCCATGCTAAATCCAAAACCTGTCAGGAGCTGGACTCTGATCATACATCAGTTTGACTGGAAGTCTTGTTCCTGTTGAATAAAGAAAAATATAGCACATATGATCAATAATATATATCACTATTTCATTAATTAATCAACATTTTTGCATACAAAACACGTGGAGCTCTCATAAAATGCGAAGTGAGACCAGAAACTGTTGGCTGGATAACTTCATGCAGAAGTGGATCTGTTGTTTATTTTTATATGATCAGCATAATATTATGAATAATGCTGATCATTTAAAACCACCAAATCTTCTAACTGTACCACGTATTCGGGTGAAGCTGCTACATGTATTTGTCGGGGTTGGTATTTTGGCCTGTGCAAAAAATACTACTGCGGAAATTCCTAAATGATTAAGAATGTGGTTTGTAGGTTGTGTAGCATCACAACACTTTATATCAATATATATATAGCAATATATCACCACCTGCATTCTTCTATCAATCACATTTTTCTGGCTCAACTTTTATGACACTTTTACTTAAGATTGAATTTGGCACAATTAGTGGGATCTCTTTATGCGATTGAAATGTGTTCTTCCACCACTGTTCTTATTCGCAGGCAGTTGAAGATGTGAACGTCACTTTTGAAGACCAGCAGAAGATCAATAAATTTGCCAGGAACACAAGTCGGATGACAGAACTCAAAAGTGAAATCGACTCTAAGAAAGTAAGCACGAACAGTGTTTTAGCTTTAACTGTGCAGTTGTGTGATGTCGTCACGGTCCTTCAAGTAAAATTACAGAAGACAAACTCTGATCATCATAATGGAGTTTGGGAATAATAACAATTTGATATTTTTCATTTATTCCTGTGAATGTTTAACAAACTGATATTGCCTAATGCGATTATATTCAGTGGCTTGTTAAATTGGTGGACCTGGCTGGGAATGACTTTGTCAAAAGCAGAGCTATTTTCACAAAGGTGATAATATTCAGTGTGTTGGGAAATGGTTACACTGATCCAAGTTAATGATTATTTTGGTTATTTTCCCTTTGTGTAATTGTGGTCGTGTTGAGCTCAATTGCATCACTAAAAGGTTTTTTTGTTTTTTTGTTTTTTTTTACTGATATAATTTTAGAATACAAAATTCTTGACACAACTCTGAGTAAAACAGTATAATTAGTCAGCTCTGCAAATTAAATTTTGCAAAATGCAACCAGAAGGTTGAATCAACACTTGGCGCTACCTTTCTACCAGTTTGTGTAGATGAGTTACAGGTTGTTAACAGCCGTCATTGAGACGCTGTAATAATCTCTGTCTCCACGCAGAAGTCGCTGCAGGACCTACAGGATGCCAGTGATGACCTGATGATGTTAGAAGACGATGCTTTGTTGATTCCTTATCAGATTGGTGATGTCTTTATCAGTCACACACAGGAAGAAACACAAGAGATGCTGGAGGCTGCAAAGGTGGGTTCCCTGAAGCGTTGTCATGTACTTCAGATTAGAAACCATCAGTTAAAAGCTCTCATTGAGCCAGAGTCATCAAGTTAAAGTACTTTTCAGGGTACTTACCATAAATGGATATAGAAACTCTATTGATAAGCATTTATGCTCAGATCACAAGTATACATTGTCTGCAAGTTCGTGGATTTTTTTTTTTTTTTTTAAACCTCTTTCATCTTAATAGCTGTTTGCTTTTATCTCCATCCAGATATTTCATTCAAATCAGAGAGAAGGAACTTTTAATTGTAATTCTTTTCCTTTACTTTTTAATATATATATATATATATATATATATAAATAAATAAAGGTTTTGTAATTACATTACAGGGGCTCTTTGTGTTGTTTATATATAACAGCTATATGTTTTTATATATATATATATATATAGAAACCGCGTTAGCCACCGAGCTAACTGTTAGCTGTTATATATAAACAACACAAAGAGCCCCTGTAATGTAATTACAAAACCAACATGCTGTTTTTAAGTGGGATAAAAACATTCCTTTCAAAGTTATCTTGTTCAAAAGAGCCAAAGAATTGTTATCTTTTGCAGCCACAAAAGGGCCTGAAAGAAAAGTGGGTGTCACTTGCTTAATGCGTCTTTTCACACACCATATTAAAATGATTTTTAGAGTGTGCTCTTTCACTTCCTCCCACGCTGAGAGATGGCACAAATCCTGAAATAATATAATTAAGGTATGCACAGAACTCAAAAAGCCCACCCTGACTCGCTGACAAATGCAGCAGATAATTATTTTCATTTCATAGACAGATTCTGCTCAGTGCTCACTCATTTATTTATGATGATTTCCCCACAGGAAATCATTTCCCTTTGAATGAAAAAATGTGTAACACAATACCCAAACTTGTATCAGACTATTTTGTGACAGAGTGAAAAACAAAATTAAATTTTTCATCAGTTCAATCAAAAGTGTCCTTTTACAGAATGTATTCATTGTTGTTTAGACCAATAAATACAACGCAAACCACAAAATGTTTTTACTCAGATACATTCTTCCTCATGATTGATTGTATTACAGCTTTGTGCATCTTTTGTAGTGAACCACGTGTGGAAAAACACACATTTCTCATCTTGGTGTTCAGTCCAAAAAGCTGCCATTGTCATTTCTGCCAAGAGCACACAATGCTCTTCAATTCTGTCAAAAATCCCATTTTTATAAGGAAGAAACCTCCAACAGAAGAGGAGCTTAGAGGAGATATAATATAATATAATATAATTTAATCAAACTATATTTAGTGATAGAAGCAGAATATGTACATTTTATACAGCATCTCCTTGAAGCCAGGTGGAAAGTGTGCCTAAAGTGTTAACATGTCCATAAATCGGTTTAAAGCACCGACGTTTTGTGAAAATGCCTTATTGGCTTTCTCCCATTTCCAACCCGAGTGTCAAGAGCGTTAACGATCTTCACATCTGACTCCCGGCAAGAAAGAAAATAAATGTCTTTCGCAAAATTCCAAAGTGTCAATTTCATGTTCATGCAGGTGAGATTACATTGAACAACAGAACTGAACTGCTGATTTGGTCTCAGTTCTCTGTAGCTAAAGAGGAGCACTTCCTCTGATCTTCTCACAGAGAGCAGCACTTCGTCAGCATGTGTCTGTTTGTCCTTGTGCTTCATTAACTTGGTTTCTCTCCCCGGAATGCAGGATGTGCTTTTAAAGACACCAACGACTTAGTTTCAACCAGCGTTTCTATCTTGTGTCACCAGGAAGCTTTGGAGCAGGAGGTCCGAGGCCTCGAGGACCAAGTGTCAGCGATACAGCAAGTGTTGGGGGACCTGAAAGTCCAACTCTACGCCAAGTTTGGTAACAACATCAACCTGGAGGCAGATGAGAGCTGAGCAGTGAAACAGACATTTCAGGCTGCCACATTATGAACTTTTTTTTCCCTCCACGCTGCTCTCCATCACATCTGGCAGGACAAAAATACGGCGTAGGTTTGTAGCTTCTGGCTTCTGTTTACACAGATGTTGTGTTTATGTATTTAGCTTTGGGAAACAAATCAACAACACCGAAGACAGAATAAATGCACATAATTTCTAATGTATTTTAATCGGCTCCTTATTTAATGTTCATGTTCTGTTTGAGTCTTTTTTTTTTTTTGTTTGTTTGTTTCACAGTCACTGATGCTGAAGTAAAAACATGAACAAAACAGCTGCGATTTAGTGTTTTAACTCCAGGCACATTTAACAATCTGCACAAGAACTCATTTCATTTGTGACCCTGGTGCTTTTTGTTGTTTCCCTAAAGGTCTGAATGAGTTTAACCAAAGTCATCTCTTTGACACGGTTGCTCTCTGCTGGGAGAATAAGATACTTTAAAATGAAAGTGCTCAGAAGCGTTCGACCTGCTCAAGTTTTTTTTTTTTTTTTTTTTTGACGTCTGTACTTCAAGCCAAGTTAAAGTTTGGAGATTTAGTAACTAGACATGAATTAGACATGGTTAACAGAGGAATGGTCCGGGAATATCTGGATTTCCAAGGCAGAATTGAAGCTGTCATCAGTAAGATAAATCCAGACATTCTGGATGTGCACATCCTTTGAAATGTTGGCAGCTGAGTGGTCCAAAGCTCCTCATGACAGGCTGAAACAGGCAGATGAGTCTGGATTCAAACAGAAAACTGGCCACGTTGAATCAAAGCTTATTTATTGAGCTCCAGGCTGAAGCAAATGTGAAGTTCAAAGCTGATGCTTGTTCTTTTATTTAAAGGAAGTGATCAGCACGTTTCCTGAAGGTTTTCTCAAACGGTTCTCGCTGTGAGACTTTACTCGCCGGCTTCACAAGGCTGAGATAAAGTGATAAGTCAACAAGTTGGCAGATCAAAGTTAGATGTAACGGGAAACGTGAAACTAAGAGTGAGAAACAACTTCTTGTGGTTTTTTTCTGGTTCTCTGATAATTAGTCAGACTAAAAAGCAGTATTCCATTTTTTTTACACCAACAATGAACCGATAAATCAAGAGCATTGCCTCCAAATGAATGAAAACTAAAAAGAATTGTTAGTTGATTCTATAGCAAACAGATGTTAGTTAATCTCTCTTTGCAAAAAACAATATGAAATATACATTAATAGACTTTTAGATGTAGATTCTGACAAAAAAAAGTAAAAAGTGATTTAGAGACCACTGCAGCAAAATCTTGGAAGAAGCAAATTTCCACATCTGTGTCTGACAACTGGATGTATGATAATGTCATCAAATCAGGCGGAAACAGACTCGTACTGAAAAATATGTTTATTTTAGTTTGAAACTGATGTTGCAGCAAATCAATCCATGGATCAAAATGTTCAGTGACCTGAGAGATGTTTTTACAAGGAAAGGAAAAATGAATTCTGGAATAAATCATCATATTGCATTTTGTCAGTTTTTAAAACAGCAGTCACGGTTTAGCTGGGAGACGGATCTGCCAATAAAAGCTGCCTGGAGTCAGAAGTTGTCAAACAAACAAGTCCAGCTAATGAAGCCACATCTGAGCTGTGGGTTAAAGCTCACAAACCCTTTAAGCATCATCTAAAAGGTGAAGTACGGCGGCATCTCTCTTAGAATTGGAGAAGTTCATGTAATTTTCAAAAAGGGAGATTGTGATGATTTCTGCTCTTGAAAATAAAAAATCCAGCGTCTCAAAATACAGGGATAGATAAAAAAAAATCAAAAATACAGATTCAAGTTCTGAACCCTATCAGATCGATGCTGCGTCACACTGAGGCAACCATAGACTGTCTGATTCTCATGAGCTGACATCAAAATAAAAACAAATAGAAAGTTAAATATTTCGAATATATGACAGTTGAACGTTTTGAATCAAACTATGAGGTTTAATTTGTCCTTTAAGCTGCATCTGCAAATCTGCTGCAGTGTAGCATTCCTATAGAGAACGTGTCTGAGCTGAGGCAGCTCTGGAGGAGAAGTGGTTCCCCCTGGAACTCCAGCTTTTTGCTCCCCAAGTCGCCTCCAATGATATTAAATCCACTTACTTTTTCCATCAGCACATTAAAAAGGTATGATAAATAAAAGCACAAAATACAGAAATTGTTTTTTTTTTTTTTGTTTATGTGATATTGTCTCAGGGGCACTTACTGTTTATTTGTTTCTACATGCAATTCAGATGACTACAAAATCCCATTTTCTGACCAGTTAATGCAGAAAGCAGGTCATTCTGAAGGGCTTCGCATCCCTTTTCTTTGCCACTGAATGCTGCATGGTTGGCGGCTCCCCCAAATATCAACAACACACAGACCTCATTAGATTGTGCCCTCAAGTGTGGCCTGCATGAGCTAATAAAACATCTGAAAAGAAAAGCAGCAGACACCACTGGAGGATCGAGATCTCAATTAACAAGTTTCTCCTCCCGGTGGGCTTCCTGCTGAAACATTCATAGCTCAGATTAAGACGAACTCCACCCACACCGGCTTGTTTTTATGCACAGCTTGTTAAAGCCTGGCTCAGAGGAACACACATGGAAATGACTGGACTTATTTCCCTCATGGCCTTGTTTACTCTGTCTCTGCCCCCGCCCCGCCTCACCCTCTCTCACTGTTTCTACTTGTTTCATTCCTATCTGTCTTCTCACCTCCCACGCTTTCACTGATCACACAGATGTTGATTTTTTTTTTTTTTTATTCATTTCCACTCAAGAAGTCGGTATCTTAATTAAAAGTAAAAAAAATAAGATGCCATGTACTCTGGCAGAAGGTGGTGAGCTGCTAATTTTCTGACAATTAGTGCAGAAAATATTATTATTATTATAGCTGAGCTAAAATATGACAATGTTATTCACTGTGCACCATAATTGGACACTAAACTGCACGCTACCTAATGTCCATGACTGAAATATGTTGATTAGAAAGAAGACAGTAAGGCTTCTTGTCAGAAAATGAGTTGTTAAAATGACATGTAGGTGATCTTTAGGTGTCTGCAGCAACAGCAGGAACAGACCAGAGGGTGTCTCTGTCTCCCCAGTAATATCACAGTGAATTGAAATTTTACTGAATACGGCTGCACATTGTAAATATCAGACAAAGACCTCCAGCATAGTCCAGAATTATGAATGAAATGTACAGAAAATAACGGAAATGTGTAGAGAGGTGACTGTAAGTTGCAATTGTTGTGCGATTCCTTCACCACATTTTGTCCACACACCCCCTCCCCTCCTTCTCCACTTTATTAAAATAGTGTGATGTGGTGGTCAGTCCGGATTTGGCCGAAGGTCGGCAGCGTCCTCACAGACTCTCTGTTTTTCTGCCCGGTGTTAACAGTGTAAATTCTGTATGTTAGCAGCTGCAGTTATTTTTCATGACATGCAGCTGCTCTCTCTCTCTCAGCCGAGCTTTCTATTCATTCCAAGACCAGAGCAATCCCAACACTTCTCAAAGGCGCAGTGTGACATGCAGTCCATGTTAAGGTCTGTTAACATTTGCATTTGGTCATCTGTGGCTCTTTATTTCTGAGTGATGGGGGCTGGATGTGAGGGCCCTTAAAGCTAGTGCAGCATATTATGAGAATACAGCTACAGCCTTTTGTTGGGATTTAGAGCAGAATCCTAAAAAGGCAAGAAGTAAGATTGGCTGCAATTTAGAGAGGCTGCAGAGCTCAAACTGCAGGTGTAGCAAAGGCCAGTAAGTTTTTGTGTCAGACTTTTAAATGTAATTAATGACTTTATAATGAATTCCTCGCCTTTCTCATGCCATGGACAGGGACTTGGTTTGCTCTGTGTGTAGGCAGAGCGCTGTGCAGCCATATCCGCTGTCATTCATTTCATTACTGTCCGTCAAGTTGATCAGCCAAGATAATAAAAGCACAGTTCCGCTGCGGCAGCGCGTGAATCATCTGAAAATGAAGACGAATCTTTATGTGGACTGATCCCTCTGTGAGAATGACTGAGTTGATCTGTGTGTGTGTGTGTGTGTGTGTGTGTTGTCAATGCACCAATCAGGAGTTATAAGTGCTTTGAAAACAAATTGGTGTCCCAGAGCCGACATCCAGGGGTTTATTTAAAGATTTGTTTATCTTTCATTTATGGATTGCTGAATTGGAAATTAAAACCTCCGCCTGTGTTTCATTGAGTTTCTGTCTAAAATACATAGAAATGTGTCTGAGTCTGAGCTTGTAAGTTTCCATTGCTTATCTACTTTAATCAGCGCCCCCTAATATACTGAGAATAATTTTTCAGAAGTACATTTCCATATTCACCACGGAACAAGAGGCCAAATAATTCACCGTATGACAGACAGCATGCCTCTAAATATTTCAATGAATATCATTACCAAAGACCGGACCGTTACATTTGCGAAGACTTTGGAGGAGCAGGCACGTCCAAGCTGCAGAGAGACAGCCTGAATTACTCAACAATCTATTATTGAGAAACAATAGACACATTAAATCTAACCCAATATTTCATTAGCGTTGTGACATGAGTTTTATGGAACCAGCAATTCTGGTATATTTAGCTTCACTTGCTGGGATGAAGCTGAAATTTCTCAACAGACACAAAAAGGATTTGCTGTGGAAATTTGCACAGATGTCAAAAGTATCCCGAAGATTATGTGGAATCATTTGGGTGATTCAATTGTCTCTCTTTGAACACAAAAGGATTTATTATGTCATGAACAAAGGGCTTTGGTTCAGGCGTTCATGTGGCCAAGAAGAGTGATTTAATGATTTTTGTGTTTCCCGACTTCATGCAAGTAAAACTGAAGGAACGGTTATCTTTTCAATATCTTCACCATTGATTGCGGTTTTGTGACAAAATCACCTCTTCAAAGTGGGAAGGAAGGACTTTATTGTTTTTCTTCACAAATTATACAGGTGTGAATAATCCAATGCCCGTCGAGCTCAGGCGCCGATCAGATGGAAAAGATGACAGTCAGACGTTCAAATGGTGGCTGTTACCCAGGGAGGGAAAAAAATCAATTCTCAGATGCATCGCGATTCTCTGTTGAAAGATTATTTCTCTGTGCAGAAACATCAATAATCTCAAACTTAAAACTCAGTCCTTCCTATAACAACGTTGCAAGGTGTCCTTATGGCTGAATCAGTTGAACGATAAAACATTGTGTTGGTGTTCTACAACAAAGCTGCTCTGCTAAGGGTTAAACATGAGCTACCAAGATGAACACTTTTGTATTAATTTTTTCATTTTTTCATTTTGTCATACAGAAAAAGTGTTTTTTATTTTTTTATTCAGAGATTATATGGTTATCACTACTAGCTGAAGGATTTTGGTTGAAGGGGACTTTTGTGAATAAGGGCAGCTTTTTGTGTTACCAGATGATTCATAACACGCTGACATCTGTTAATTTACAACAACATGCTGCTCCAGGCACACTTTTGTTTCTTTTATTGTTTCCTTGACTGCACCGAGCTATTTTTAAATCTGCTTTTAATGTTGGTCACCTCGCCTTCTTCATTTTTTACTTTCACTGAATGTTGTTATTGTTGTTTTTTTATTTGTCCTGTTTGTATTGTTGTATTGACTGCTCCTGTAAAGTGTCTTTGAGCACTGTGAAAAGCACTCTATGCATGAAAAGGTATTATTGTTTTGTTTATTTCCATTATGGAACGTTACAAACACATGCTGTATTTTAAAAGAAGCAAAGACGCACACAATGAGGAAAAAATAAATCAAGTATCAAAATAATCCTTCAAAAATTTGATGCATAATTATTTTATCATCGAATGGGAGCCCTGATCATAATTGAATTTCCAACACCTTTTAATCAAAACATCACCCACCATGTTTCTTCCCTAAGTAGATCTGCTGAAAAGGTTTTATTTATACAAGTTTGTCTCGCTCTCTTTAATTTTATTTTTGTTAAGTAGTTTTTTTTATCTTTGTACATTTGTCAGAGCAAAATGTTCCAGATGTCACTCTCAGAACATTTTGTATCATAAAAATAAATTAACTATTTATTTCCAACCCTGCAAGTTAAATCAGATTAACTGTTTCTTTTTTATGAAAAAAAAGCAAAAACAAATAAATCCTAACTAATTATTTCGGCGTTAAAACCCGGAAGTTATATATGTAAAAAAAAAAAAGTACACTTGAAGTCCGACAACCGGAAGTTGGCGACCATTGAACCGCGCATGCGCCCGACAGCACAGATGGTTTGATTGACGGCAGGCGGGAAGAAGAAATCGTCCGATTTCACGTGAAAATATTCACAACTTTTTAAATTTGGAAAGTTTTAAAGCGTTAAAGCCGGAGCCTGCCGGAGTGAAAGAGCAGCGACAAGGCGCCAAAAGAAATTCAAAGAAATTCAAAAGGTAAGCGCGTCCACCGTCAGCCATCTTGGATCGTTGAGATGACAGCTAAAATGGAATCATTTATTTGTACTTCCGTGTTTGTTGCAACTGAACTGTGGAAAATCAGTCCAAGCATATAATGTCAGTGTTGACCGCGGCGTTGTGGCTCAGGAGGGAGGGGGAGCAGCAATTAGGTGGTCACAGGTTCGATTCCCGTCTCCTCAGGTGAGATGAACCCTAAACTGGTTGTGTGGAAATGTGCAGCAGTGCTGGATAAAGGCTGACTGTGGATGAGCTGCGTGAATAAACCGACGTTTCAGCCTTCCATTGTTGCTGTCCTTCTGAACTCCAGGTTTTATTTGCTCGCTCTTTTTTAAATTCTGTTTAGAGAAATAAGAAAATCTTCAGTTCCCGGAATGGTTCCAACACAACTTTTACTTTTTGGAGTACAGGATGATCCTGTCTTTTGCAGTGCGAATGGAAAGCGTATTCAACATTGTCAGTGTTAGCACGGTGATATTTGTGTGCAGGTCAGGCCTGGCGGCGCTGATTGCATGGACACCTCCTTGTTGCTAATAAGGTGTTAGTCATATTGTAGTTCCCAGGGAGTGTTATCTCAGAGCACAGCTTAGTGTTGGACCAGCACCGCTACATAAGCTGAGCTGATGACCTGTGGGCTTCTTCAGAAGGCCCATCCAAAGGCCTGGATGTTTCACAAACGACTCTAATGGCATTTACTGAAGAAGAATGTTTCTCGTTCACTCCAGCAGGAGTTTCCCCGAGTAGAAATATAAAGCAATGATCCCGCAGCCGTATTAGTGTCGCACTGACTCAGCTTCGCTGTGGTCCAATTAGCTTCGATTTATGGTGCAACAGAAGCAAATAACGGTGCAGACGATTTCATCCAGCCATCCTTTAAGGTGACATTTCTGTGATGTCTTAATTGCACGGGTGTAGCGCCTTCCTTTGAAACATAATCAGAGCTTAATTAATGGCACAGATAAAGACTGCAGGAAAAAAAAGGTTGAAAAATGACAGGTCTATTCTTCACCTGATTTAAATGTAAAATTTAAACTGTTGGCTCCAACAAAATCAGCATTTACATTGAAGGTGAGCAGCAAAAGAGTTCATACGATCCCAGCGTTGGTTTTGTCTCTGCTCCTGAATTGAATTTTGAATCATCATTCATATTATATAATCAGATAATGTGATGTTTGTGAGTGCCGTTCACCTTGATCCTGCTGCTCAGTGTCTTGTATTAATACCTTGGTTGGTACAATGCTGTGTTGTCTCTTCAGTTTCTGAATCAGTTCTTCACTCAGCTCCAAAATGGAAAATGTAACTTTGTTTGCCAGTAAGCTTATGTCATCCCGCCAATAAATCATCTTTTGAATTCTTTCAATTAGGCTACTTGGCCAGCTCTGAGGAGAATACCATCAAAAGGGAACACAGGAGGGGGAATACATAATAATATGACATTGTTAGTCTTATCTGATTCAAGGTGGTTTGATTTAATATGAACAAAACAATTTTCTGGGAGCTTTGACAAAGTGTATTGAATGTTTACAGCAAAGCAAGCTCATTTAATTCATAATAACCTTTTTCCTTCTTTTTTTTTTAACATAATAAGCATTTATAGGTTTGATCTTTTTGCCAAATTTGTCAAATACATGGAAGAGATTTGTTATTTAGGAATATAAGCCTCATTGATATCTCAAGCGAGCTAATTCTCTTTAAAGTCTTGAGTCTTGGAGGTGCGAGGGTGCTGTGGGCCACAGTCAGATGTTGTACCTGGAATCTGATGCAGCCTCTTTCTCAGTTTCAGGGTCACAGTTAAAGCCACTGAGAGCACTTTGCACTTCATCTTCAGAATCTGTTGGCGGTGTGTCCCTCCAGCACCTGATCCTCTTCACTCTTAATGTGCTCCCTGTCTGATGTGACTTTCTGCTGGGATGGCCACATCTGTCACCACTGCCCATCATCACTCTCTGTCGGCCTCCACATTGTCTGCTTCGTTAGCCGGCAGCTGCTTGTCGGTCAGGAACGTAAAGTCCCACCAGATCTGACCCCTCTTGTTCTCAGACATGCCATTGTTTGAACATCTTGCTCGGCACAGATGTTCCCGTGAATATTCTCAGCTACTTGGTTATTCTTCGTGGTGTCTGCTGTCCAGCCTTGGCCTCCCACACCCTCCACCTTGGGTCCTATTTGACGTGGTCTTCTCCTCCCTCTGAGGATCGGCTTCCACGGTGTACATCAGACCAGTGTTTTTCGTTGGTGGTGTGAATTGTTAGTCTCTTTGTAAATGATATTATTTAGACTACAGTCTAGACCTGTTGTACCTGGAAAGAATGCCTAAAGATAACAGCAGTGTGACTTGACTTGGCATGCAAGGGGTTGTTTTCAATTATATTTCCTCTTTCTCATTGGCCAATGGTTGAACATGACATCACTGTGCCCCATCATAACTCACAAAGTGACAGGAAAGATGATGATGATGATGATGATAATAATAATAAATGAATAAGAAAGGCAGTAAATTAGATGTGCACGTCAGACTCATTTTAGTCATATTAAGAAGCTGATTGAAAAAAATCTTTTTTATATGCCTTTGATAAATTTAATATTAATCAATTTCTTTTTTAGGCTTTTGTGGAATGCTGAAAAGGGCTCTCCATAAAAGATAAATTAGATTTGTGGGTAACATCAATACACAGGATGTCTGTATAATTGTGACAGACAGTTTATGATTTATGATTCCTGCTTTCCACAAAACCTGCAGCAGCACTGAAGGTGAAGGGGGAAAAAAAGAGGTTTTTATGCTTGAAGGAAAATTGTGATACTTTCTTTTGATGCCTTTTTAAGCTGAATAACCAAAGACTGCCATAGAAACCATACAATGTCTATTTTAAAATCAATATCATACAACCATTTGCAATTTAATGCCTTTAAGTATGTGCTTTAACCATAAAATCACAAATTGTTGGCAGTCGCTATCTTTAGCAGGACTCTTTCCTCCTCCACTATGAAGTGATGTAACTGCTTTTTATGTAAAAGTACTTCATTAATCCCTGCAGGGAAATTCTGTCTGTGCAATAACAAACCAAGTAAGCAAAATGCTGCCTTCATTAGTGACTTGGCTTTAGTTTTGATGTTTAGTTTTAGGCCTAAACTCAGCTGATATAGCTCTTTTACTTCAGATCATTCAATGGTAGAATATTCAGCAAGTGCTTTGAAAAGTCCAACACATCAATTCCCAAGTGTTGTTACCACAGAGAGGGCAATAATACAAAACCAACATGCAGTAAAATGATAACACAGTAACACATCCTTGTTTTTCAAGGTCTGTTCTGTTTTGGATCTAATTTTAATTTAAGTCAAATATATATTAAAACTTAGTCCTGTCCAAATATTCACTTACCTATTTGTTTTACTACGTGTTTACTATATTATTTTGATTTAACTGTATAGTCGTGATTAAATATTACCTTATTTTCACATTTCCCATTCATCAAACTAATGCCTTATGCACAGTAGGAATACAAACGTGCACTTTTCTCTAAGCTATAATTACATTTTATTGCTAGGCCTCACATAATCAGTTGAATGACAATGATGGGGAGATAAGGAGAAAGTGAGGTGACTTTGTATGAAGAGCAGCAGAATGGACTTGGCCCTCAGAGACTGCTGTTAATTTTCAGTTTCACACCAATAGCGTTGCTCTTTATACTTTAAACCCTTGAGTGTAACATGGTTATCATTGTAACCATGACAAAAAAAAGGAAGATGGAGGGGATCACTTCAGGAATGGTTGGGTGTTCAGCTTTGTTTTCTTTGTCCCTTTTCTGCTTTTTTTTTGTATTTATTTCTTTGTTTGCAAAGATTTAGGGCAAACCCATTGTTGAAAATCCTTCACCGTGCGATAATGTCATGAGGACTTTGGCTGCAACAATTCAGTCACAGAAATTTTTTTTTTTTTTCCTTTTCTCCAGACTCGTGTTGTAGTTCTATCCAACAAAATGCTGTTGCACTGGAACCTTTTATGTATCATTGTGTATCAGGTTTCTTCGATTTGAGATCTGTTTGCAGGATCACAAAAAAATGTTGAGGCCGTACCTGCATTATCTGAAGGACAACGAAACAGAGCTACTTCTGAACGATACACTATGCAGAGTAGAAAGGCATTAGAACTGCAACAAGGCCTATAACCGTGACACCGCTGTGAAATCTCTATTAACTGAGTAAGTTCCTGAATATAAAAGGTGCTTGATATTAATTTTGAATGGAGTGAACAACACGAGGCCTTTTTTTTAGAGGATGGAAATTTTCTACCAAGGACTCTGTAGTGACCTTAAGAAAAAATAAAAAATGTCAGGGCGAGATTTAAATACGATCTCAATTAAATTATCTGTGAGAGAACTGGAAAGGCAGAAATCTACTTTGGCCGATTTCAGTGAGGAAGTTGGAAACAACAATGAGGCGTCTGAAGATATTCTTGTCATTGGCTCATTTCAACGGCAGGCACTATGAGGCATGTGGTATTGGTCACAACCCATTAAACATTTAACAGAAAAATATTTCTTCATTATTAAGTGCACTTGTTCACACTTCACATTCTGCCTCATTCTGTGCTCATTAACTCTTATATGGTTTTGTGATTTGTAGGCTATGTCTTTGTAGCACTACACCATAAACAATACAAACAATGCATAACAATGTGACTCTTTTTGAGATTTATGAGATTTATAAAATAAAAGCAGCCTTTGAGGCTTGAATATTATGACCATATTGCAATTTTTTTTATTACGTTCTAATGAATTATGCTGCAGTTCAAGAATTTCACACGTGATCATCCGATCTGAAGGCCTGTTCATAGTTTGCAGCAGGCTCATGGTGCTCATCTTTAGATTAAACATCAGCGGTATGCAGAGATGTAGCGACGCTCATGATGATGGTAGCAGATGTTATTGGTAGTGATTTTATCTATAAATGTATGTCACCTGGAGGCAGTTATTCAGAGAGCATCCTGTTAAGAAGCCCACAGGTTATCAGGTTATCTGTGCAACAGATAGTTTTGTTTTGCATAGTTAATTTCATGTCAGGAAGAGGTTGGGCCGGACGGGCTGGTCAACAAAAGGCAGGCAGCATGTTTTTGTCCCAGAAAGAGAAAATGGTATTTAATTTGCTGATTGCTCTGTATTCCCAGCATGTAATCTAAGGATGTAGAATCAAAGGACATATTCGGTACTTTGCTATATTCATATGTTAATAACCCTGACCTCATTTTAGAATATGGGTTAGATCGCTTCCTCCCTTTCTCAGAAGCTTTCTCAGAAGCATTACAGATTAGAAATCATCCTGGGAACTCCACGTTCCTCCGTCCTGACACGTTCTTCATTATCTTTCATTCATGTGATTGCAAAGCAGACACCGTAATTTATCTGTGAGTGTCTTTCAGATTTATGCGGATGCTGCATGGGAAGAATAGCCGAGCGTGGTAATGAAAAGGCCAGTTAATATTTTATCATGTTTGGAGGGAAAAAACTCCAAAACTGTTGTTCTTTGAAGTAGAAATTCTTTTTCATAAATGAATCAGGGGCTGAGGGATGTCAAAACATGTCTTGGCTGTCTAACCATCACAGGACAGGAGGAAGACACAAACTTAGTGTCTGATGTGACAACATATTTGTTATTCAAAACTATTATTTATCTTTTTTCCTCATCAGAGGGAGTGACTGCTATCCTCGTTTGCTTTCAGTGGGCTTGTCTACATCTCCATGTCTTTATGTGTGATGTCTTTGAAGAAGGACAACCCAGACTTTTCTTCTTCTGGCTTTTCTGGAAATGTAGATTTGTATGGATGCTGCAAACACAGACTCTGTGTTTCCAACAGTACAGAGAGAAGTCACGATGATTGAGTGAGTGAAAACAGTTATGGTTGTTTATGGCCGTTTGAACAAGGCTGTCAAAATGAACAACTGCCTTTTGGTTGCTGACCCCACAGACCAGACTCCAAAACCACCCAATTCTAGTACTTAAAGGAATAGTTGAACTTTTTTGCTCAGGGTTGTATTCAATGCTTCATATTATTCTCAGTCTTAAATAAATGGAAGTCATTTGCCGGTGAAATGCAAAGACAAATTGAATTATTTTTTTCTATTAACAGTTGATCACAATGGACCACATTTAAAAAAGCACTTGGCAAACATTCGCTTCTAGTAATTCCAGCAGGAGATTTCCTGCTGTCCACAGATGACGTTGAATTATCACGGCACTCCTGTTGCTTGCTGGTGTGTCTTTGCTGTAGTAGCTCGGCCATTATGTTGGATGGGGATTTGATCACATTTAAAGTCAGTCAGTTTTATGGGAACCATGGGAATTTGGTCAATGTGAACTTGAAAAATGTATAAAGTATAAATTGAAGGTACTGTATAATTATCTAGTTGGAAATGTAGAATGTAGTATCTTATTTTAATTCTTAATTTGTACTTTTCAATATTGTAATTGACCTTTTTTACATTTATCTGATGCCTTAAAAAACATGTTTTATCGGCCTGTTCTACAAACAAACATTTTATGAAATTGAAATGGAAGCAGCTTTTTTGCGGCTGAGTTGTGAGGCCTGCCATATCAGAGGGCAAATTCCAACTAGGATGCAGTCTGCTGGAAAGCGGTCGTCATTTCTTTGTAATGATACGCCAGGAAAGAAAACCCGCTTTTACTCACAAAACTGCTCCGTGGACACAGAACATTTGCAATTTTTGATGCGCACTTCCAACTGGATGCTTTTTCACTGTTGCCCATTCCTGGTTCTCCATTTCTTCCACTTATCAAAATCGCATCTGTGTAGAATCTACTCTAAATTGTGTCTTCCTTGTAATGCTTTCAAATATCACAGCAACTTTATTTTCAAGAACAATATAAATTTAATTCCCTTGCATGAAAAAAAAAAAACAATGGCTGCGTGACCCCCGATGACCCGAACCATCTGACAGATGGATGCAGCGGATGCTTTTGCTTTTGCCTCGCTCATTATAATCTCCCTCAGAGGTGGAGGGTCATTGTTGAAATTGTCTGGAGCAGAGGTCAGCTGTAAGCCTTAACTGTACATGAGCCACAGGATGCCAGATTTTCTCATTTGCCTTTGTTTACTATTTTGGAAAATCATCCTGCGATTGAAGCCTCACCAAAGCAGGGATAATATCTCATTAAATGAAAACGCAGTAAATTGAGAGCAAATTGTTGTTGTTGTTTTTTTTTTTTATTCTTTTTTTTCAGTCCCACAGTTCAATTTGCATTCCCAAATATTGCTTTCCTCTTTTTGAAAGAGGAAAGAGTTGCGCTTTTATGCACACTGCATTGTGGGATCTGCATCTGTAATATGCTTTATCAGATAAAATGATTCGATACATGGAAACATTTTGCA
The DNA here is from genome assembly GCF_900963305.1 of Echeneis naucrates. Classification (NCBI taxonomy): domain Eukaryota; kingdom Metazoa; phylum Chordata; class Actinopteri; order Carangiformes; family Echeneidae; genus Echeneis; species Echeneis naucrates. Next base: position 2,732,476 of record NC_042517.1, read on the forward strand.
CTTGAATTCTTTCTACTTCTAATCCAATTTTGAGGATACAGTTTTGCAGAGTCCATTAAAAAAACTCTCTCAGTCAAACAGTAGTTGTTTACTTTCCGATGAACTCCACCAGGTAATGGAAAAATAAATAACTTGAAAGTGCCAATAAGTGACTCTACTTCGCCATCGGCATGGCCCTGTAAAATTAACAACTACGTTAAACAGGGTGTTGCATCAGGTTGTTGTGCGTTAACATTGGGAAAGGAGGTGAAATGAAAATGACAGTATTTAATTTTATGGGTAGAACAAACACATGAATAATAATGACATTAAAATTAATGAAGGGCCAAAACTTTCACACAGGATTTCTCTGCAGAATCAAGAACTGAAAACTAAGGTCAGAGAGGGTAGTCAAACAAAGCAAAGTACAAAGGGCATATGCAAAATTTAAAAACTGATCCGTGTACGTTGGCAGAAGTTAGAATTTGTTGGTAAAAACCTGCATTCTGTCTAAAGACCATCAGGAGGCGACTCCATGGTTTGTACAAATACGTCTCACTTTATGTATTAACTTTCATAATAACGTTCTGGCGTCAGTATGTAGTTGTTAATGTCTACCGTTCTGTATGATCTCATCTTCTAATTGTTGTTGTTATTATTGTGAATATTTTTTTCGCACTTGACCATAATGTGATTTTCAGTTTAACCCAATTGTGATTAATCGTGCAGTCCTTGTAGAAACACCTACAACAAACCTGCCGAACTCATCTCCATCTATAAATGCCTCGTAAATTCAAGCATGCAGAAGCACTCAAAAATTTGCTCTCCTTTAACTCAGCCAGCTTCTCATTTCAAGTGTTCGGATTCTTAGTGATCACAAGGTCGTACAGGGATAGTTAATAACGTGTAGTGGAATCAATTTCATCCTCAATACTTGCATCTTGTGTTTTACATGCTCTGCTCTTTAAGATGTGCTTTGTCTGAGACGAATCAGTTGTTTGATACCACCGTCAGCAATACAGGAAGTTGTATGTTTCTGAGCCGTGTCCCCTAGTCAGTAATTAAGCTTAAACAATAAACAGCTTCTCCTAATGAAAAACAAGCCGATGGTAACTCACAGCTTTGTCTTGCTAAAAAAAAAAAAAAAATCCCTATGTAATCCCTGCTTCCCCACCACCATCTCCTGGCTTATTGGTGGTTAGGTGGAGGTGGGCAGCTTTTTAAGTATGATAGATGGAACTTAGTTTCATGCTGCTGCTGCTGCTGCTGCTGCAGCTTCTCTGTCTGACCCAGCTGTCCCCAGAGAGCCCGAGATGAGCCTGAGCCACAATATAGTTCTGCTGAAAAGGCTTTTGTTGTTGTTAAATCTGTATTCAGGCGACGCACAAACAAACCACCTTTACCCAATATTTTTTTTAATTTGGTAGATTTGTGAGGTCTCTCCTCATTTGTATTTGGATTCCATTAACAATACTTCTTTAAAGCGGGGAGACAGCGAACCAATATCGGTGTCTTGTAGATCCGTTGAATAAATTTTTTTTTTTTTTTTCCCCCCCCAACGTGGCTCTTGCACTCTGATTTGATAGAAAAACCACTGAAGTAAAATAGTATCTGTATAGACATTGATGATGATGCTGACACACACTAACTCAAATCAGCCCAGTAGTCCATCATTTGGTTTATGGTGTTTAAAAAAAAAAAACAAAAAAAACAACCCTTTTTCAAGTGGAAAATAATTTATATTATTGAGCAAAAAGCTGTGTGTATATAAAAAAAGAGAGTATATAGAAAACACACCCAGAAAGTAAAAGACTTTTAGGAGTCTGCGCCATCACACACAACATTTTTAAAGTGAATTTTCACTGAGTCATTGTCATAGATGAGTTCTGATGTAATTAACAACAGGCCATCGTACAGAGCTGCCCTGGGCAGCATCCACAGAGATGGACAGTGACGCCTTCAGCTTCTAATTTATGTGATGAAGTGCATTTTAATGACTTTGCAACCTCTTGGCTTTAGAAAAAAAAACAAAAACATAACAAAAACAGACCCTATAAGAACGGATGACTCCAAATCTTCAGACTCAGACTTTGAATTAACAAAGTGACTCATAATTTGCACCAGAAGCCGGTCCGCTCTCTGTTTAGGGTGCTTTTAATCTGAAAGTGCTACATAAATCTGCAGAAAGAACAGCAGATTATAATGGACTCAACGGCGTTAAAACAAAACACACAGTGATATTTGACTCAGATATTCATGGTCCTCAGAGGATAGTTCCTGTTGGTTTTAGAGATTTCCCTTGCGGCACCAAAAATGCCACGATATATTTATTCATTCATTTTTAACTTACCCAGCTTATTTACAACAACCCATCCTTACTAATGATCTTATTCCCTCAGCTAACGTCTGCTGAAGGCGGCCATGCTCTCCAGAGGATGCGTCATTTCAAACATAATACTGTAGATATGTAACCACAGACAGCAATGGTCTTTGCTGAGCCACGCTCCCTGAAGCTATGTACTGTAATTTTGGTAGGTCTCTGAAATGCACTCGATCATCAGCCCCACTGATTGTCTTGCAATAGAGGGACTGATATGATCCCGTTGTTATTCTTTTCTCTGCGCCCTCGGGCCCGATTTGTCTTTACCTCATAGTTGTCGAAGAAAGAAATACAATATATTTTCACTGTTAAACCATCCACCTGACTGCTGTGCGGAGAAATCAACCTTGTGGAGTTTTATTTTATTCAAAAATCCTTTTGTTTTACATGAGCGTCAGAACGAAGGAAGCAGCCTCTCTGAAATCCTGTTATTTTTGGCATGAAAATTACCTGTGCATCTCACTTTGAGGTAATAGAGACGTGCTCGCTGAAGTGTATTTGCAGTCACAGAGAATGTCGCATGACTTGGATTTTGATCAAGGAAGATTACCGCAAAACAAGATTTGGCTCGGATGTGACTTCAGACTTTTATAATGAGCGTGATATCTCTCCTAATCCAAAATATAGTTACAAGGCAACCAAAACAAAATGTGCTCTCTGGATCCTCAGCACAACAACTACTCAGACTGCGGGTCTACATTCTGGCAACAGAAGATCGAGATGTTGTCATCTCTCCGTGCCTGAGATTGGAGGTTGCTGCCCCAACCCTCTTTCATAAAAATAACTTTTACATACTGGAGAAGTGGGGAAGTTTTCAGGGAGGCAGCTGGGATGGGTGGTGGGTGTGAAAAGCACAGGTCTTTGAAGCTGGACCCGAGGCTTCACAGCCTGCATGCTGTTAGTAAACATGTTGTGTAGTCTTTATATAACCTTTTTTAAAGAAGTACTTTTATATTTTGGCTAAATAGATTAATAATTTCTTGCTAAGAGTTATATGATAATTTAGGATCGGGATGAAAAGATAAAAAGGAGGGATATGCCAAACATCAGTACCGCCAGCCTCTTGGTAAATAAGATAAAACTTGCTGATGTTTTGGGTGTTTGAAGTTGAACAGGTAGAAGCAATGCAGGGACACATCGGGCAGCCGATACTCCCCCACCGACCAACACCGGACCGCTGGCAAACAAGATAGATGTCAGCCAGTCGCTGACGCCAGTGAAATCAATCCCACCCTCCATCAGGCCGTAGCCAGCCGACAATGGGGACATCGGTCTCACTGCATTCCTAATTAAAAGGAAACATCTTCTTTCAATTTAGGAGTATTTTGTTATATTTAGGCACAGCCAGGTGAACTCTTTAACCCAGTCTTCGGGCTAGAACCCTTCTCCAAAGCACGTCGCTATCTTTGGCCAAATGTTGGCAGCGGGGATCGGTAGGGGTGAAATGACTGAAGTGCTCGGCTCTAGCTATGATGTAAAGACCCGGGGGAACCAGCTAATTTTTGCAGGTTTCCCCATCTGTCAGGGCTCAGAAAATACTGAAAACAGACCTGTCAGCCCTCCTGCACAAACACCACAGCTGAACTGGGCTCCAAGTCGGAAGAGCTCTGTCCCAAACTAATCTTTGAAAACACAATCACCGATTACGACGTCTCACACTGAGTCTTGTATTTACAGGACCACCAGCATGAGATGAGACACTCCACAGCAGCGAACAGCAGCTAACAGCCCCCCCTTTGTCCCCCATGTCTCCCCACAGATGAGTCAGCCCAGACAGAAAAGCAAACACAGCGAGTGGAAAAGGTGTTAATCGGTTTTAGCAGGTGTCCCCAAGAAAAAAAAAAAAAAAAAATAAAGACAAACCAAGAATCAGAATGGTATCATTTTACTCTCGACATGAAAACAAATAAATAATAAGCTTTTTTTTTTTTTTTGTTGTTGTTTTTTTTGTTTTGTTTTTTCGGAGCAGCCAATAATTTGGGGGCGGGGGGGGGCATGAAACATTCGAATATAGATGTAATTTGGAGGGGATTAGTGAACACTGGCTTTCCTCTTTGTATGGATCATAGAGGGTTTCGCTCTCGTTTAAAATATTCACATTTCATATCTCTGCTAGCTGTCATTATGGCGCGGGTTTTGTGCCGCGTGAATCAGACATTATGTAAAAATAAACGCGCTGTCGTACTCCGCAGTGAATCATAAATGCCAAAGAGATCATAGCAAGTATGGACTTCATCACAGCTGCACAGCGGAGAGTTTCCTTTGTGTGTGCCAGAAATACAATGGCCTACGTCCTGCAGGAGGTGGAGGAGCGGGGGGAGTCACTGTGGAGGTGAAAGTCACCAGTTCAACTGAATATCCATGTTTTATTTGGGGTGCGCTTACAGAAATTACCCCATCATAAAGACATAACCCTAACCCTAACCCTAACTCTTTTCCAAACATGTATTCTACGCAGGAGCGAAAGCATTACTATAAGAATGAAAGATGGCTGGAACGAAACGGAAATCTCTGTGGAGTGTTTTAGCTGCGTATATATGACACCTTGAGGCACTGGCAGTCATAAAGTAAGACGAATTCAATTCAGAGTTTCTGGAGAGGCAGTAGGTTGGAAATAAAGTTGTCTGAGGTGCGTTCAAATGAATCGTTTGCCACCAGATATGAGGGAGGAAAACTCAATAATGTAATGGTTTAATCCCTTAATGTCTCAGATCCATGACGGGCATACTGAACAGGCTCTTTTCCTTAAAATCCCTGTGCAAGTACATGCCCATGAATAAAAATGCGGCTCATTGGGCTCTCAGGGGCCCATTAGAAGTGGAGCATGTAGTTAGCCTACAGTGCCGAGTTTCCAGGGCAACTTCAACCTGCTTTTTTTTATTCAAGACAATGTGCAATCAACTGAGATCCGCACTTGGCTAATCTATCGAGTGAAATTAAAATGGCCAGTGATGAAGTACCGTGACTCCTTCCTGATGTTTGATTAACGCGCGTACTTTTGACTTCACAAGCAATGGCTCTGACTTTTAGTCCGCATTTTAGAGCTACAGGTTAGGGTTAGGGGTTCACCTCCCGGCGTGACATGATCGAATTAGTTTCTCTTCCACACATTTATTATTGCAGGATGTTGTGATTTAAATGCATGAGAATGAGTGAAAAGTTTGAAAAGCCAGTTTCCTTAGAGTCAAATGGCAACTTCCCCTTCAAGTCTTTGACACTACACTTCTTTTTTCCTTCCAGTAGTAAACATTCAGCCTATGTTAATAATGAGGAGCCAGCTGACTGCGGCTTCTGGCTCAACCTGCCAAGCAACAAAAGATGATGTGGCTGACTTTTGCATAAGGTTTCCCTTTTGGCTTTATTCTTATTCGCAGGACAGGACAGGACAGGACAGAGCCGAAAGAGAAAGAGTCAAAAAGGGAGACGGGAAGTTTTCTCCAAGGCTGCATCGGTGATGGATTTTTAAATGTATTTTGCCAATGAAGTCATAGTTAATGAAACTCATCCCAACCAGCGCCATAAAATGACTTTCATCAGTTTTTAAACTAAGATTTCAGTTCATAGTTTGTGAAGTGGAAGAAAGAAGAAGCAAGAAGTTATGTTGGTCGTTAAATTTCTATTTGCCTATTTGCTCTACTGAAATGTTGGATATTCTTTCAGGCTCATCACCAATGCAGTCCGCTCGGATCAAATCTTAGCACAAAGGCTAAGCTGTATATAATTACATTATATAAGATGTTTTAAAATCTTTTTTTGTCTTTGCACCTTGTTTTCCTCAAACTGTCTGCAAATGACCACTCGCATGTGCAGCAGATCTGTTGTTTTCAATGTTAAATCGACTCAAATGAAAAATTAAACATCATTATTTAAATTGGCTCTTTCAGCTTCGCAGGCTTTCATTTTCATGATATACATCAAAAATGAATAGCGTGACATTTAAATGGAAATGAGGATCATGCCCACAGTTAACCTGCTCTGGGTTTGTGCATAATTTTTTTTTCCAGCTAGCAGCAGCTTTTAAACTATCAAACAATGACAACGGACAAGATCAGGGAAAACAAATGTTATGTTGTGTTATTACCACCCTTTCCTGCCGTGCGGAGTGGGAGGCACAGATTAAAACATCCTGGCAGGTGTCTCTTGTCTCTCTGCATTGTACCCAATTAAAATCCCCACTAAATAACAGAAAACATTTTGTCTGACACTGCAGATTTTGGGGATTTGCACTGAGCTTGGTTCAAAAGTGCATTAGTGGTTAAATTACACTTAAAAACTGTTGAAGACTCTTAAGGCTTGACAGGACTTTCTTCCTGTGAGCGCAGGAGATGATTTATATGGGCCAATCAGCAGCGGTGGGTCAATAAAGGCTGCACATATGTGAAATATTGACGTTAAACCGTGCATCAAACATAACAAATACGAAATGAATCAACAAATGCGTTGCGTTTTTCCTCATGTGGTTGTGCGATTAGACCGTACCTTCCACTGCCAGCAACCATTTTGCGTCTCAATATTTGTCATTCGATATAAAGCCCTCCGCCAGTTCAAGGGCACCGGTGACACTGGTGTCTCTTAGAGGCAGAGGCCGCGTTTCATAGACGCATGAAAATTCCATTCTGGTTGGCACCTCTGTGCGCCCACACCAATGGAATCGTTTTCCATATTTTTAATCTTCGAATCCAATACGTCCATCAGCTGGCCATGGTTAAAAAAAAAAAAAAAAAAAAGTAGCCTACTTTTTGAATCTATTCTGCCCAAGGTCTCTCTTTAGTTGTATTAATACTTTGACAATGGTCTAGTTTCACTGGTTTTTACATTTGTGTGTTGTGTTCTGATGGTGGGGTGCTATTTGACCTGACAAATTTAATCACCAGCCAACACTGGGGACAATTATTAAGACGTGAACTAAATTGATGTGGTCAGCAAGATTATGTTTTCCATTGACATCTCTGAGATGTTTACTGAGAAAGCCATGTTCGATCTAACAATACAACATCCACCTGTAGTGGCTTTATTTTTTTTATTCATTTTTAATAGTTGTATGCAAATGGATCGGGGAAATGCACAATCTTTCCCAAACTCCCAAATTACGTACAAATGTTGATACACAAGATAAAGATAGTGATAGTCCTGAACTTGTATTCGACCAATGTGGGGCTTCTGTCCATAAACAGATATAAACAGGAGCTTACAGCCCTCATTGTGTGTTTACGCTTGCCACGTGTGGCTGCAGTGGTCTGAAGAGGGTTTTCTCTGCGCGATTCAGAATTCACATGGTGCTTGTGAAAAGTTGGAGAGTCGCTCGACCTTCCAGCACCCGCAGATTCATGAGGCAGCACTATTGATTTAAACAGGTGTGGGGGCCCTTCACCTGCCGAGGAAATTGAATCATGTCAAAGGGGCCCGAAGGTTATTGAACAAGACACCGCCGCTGACGCCACAGGACACTTTTATGTCAAGGGTTGGCCAGACAACATTCATTTTACTTTCACCTTTATATTGCCGAGTGGAGACCGAGAGCAGATTTTTGGCAGAGAGCATTTTACCATTCAAACTGAAGCACCCAAAAAAAGGTTTATAGCATTTTATTCTCAGCGATATCCATGAACGAGAGGAGAATTCACATTCTTTCAGTTTTCCATCTTAATGTATTCAGGATCTCAGCTCATCCTCCTTGAGAAATCCAAATGATATAGTTCTTTACTCTGTTGGCGGAGCTAATTGAGTTTTTATTTTATTTATTTTTTTTTTACATTTAAAGAAGCTACAGTGCGTCTCATAACCGACACAACACTTGGACTGATTTTAATTGAACTTAAAGAACTGTTAAAATTCTTCGGTGTTCTCGCTGTTTTATACAATGGGCACTTTAAGTGTGTGTGTGTGTGTGTGTGTGTGTGTGTGTGTGTGCGTGTGCGTGTGCGTGCGCACTCATACGTGAGCATGCTCACACTAATTTCAATCCCCTGCTGATTATCACAATCTGTAGTTTAAGTTCAGAGGCAGGAGCAGCAGAGCAAAGCCGGTCAGAGTGAGCGAGAGACGAAGGGAGAGAGTGTGTGTCGGCATGGCCCAGAAAAAAAACTGTAAGTTCACGTCTTGATTAAGTTCGATCTGTTCTAGATGCTTGTGAGCAAAGGCACTAACGAGAGAGCTGAGGGTACAAAGGAATGGCAGTGCGAAAATGGAGGGACGGCACGTAGCAGATCTACATTTCACTAAAACTTATAGGCCTTTTGTTAGTTGCCTCGGGGTCTTATCTGGATTTTTAATGATTAGCACGTTTGAGACATAATTGTAATTGCATCTCAGAACTGACTGTCATGCTTGAAATCTTAAGCAGAAACAATGCCATAATAACTTTAATTGCCTCTTTCACCTCGGCTTGCCATGCCCTGTTGACAGTTTTTATATATTCATGTGGAAAGGTGTTAAATTAAAAATGAAAAGGATGTAAGTCTGTACGAGATATACTACTTTTTTTTTTTTTTTTTTTTAAATAAGTTACGTGAGTGCATTGAGCCTGTTGTGAAACCAAGCAGGAATTTCCAATTGCAGCAACAGGCAGATTAGTCTCACTGAGCTCTCCTTTCTCTCTGCCTCCCTCCCTCCCTCTCTAAACCACAGTTCAGTTCTCCATCAGGGAATACCGCCCTTCAGATCATCATGTAGTCATGTCGCTCTTCCGCGATGGGATATTCGAACACGTGTACCCGGCCTTCTTCAAGGCCATGAGCAATCCAGACCATGTTGGCATCGCTCTGAGTATTTCCATGGCGGGCTATGTGCTGGGGGGCAGCTCCTACTTCCAGGCTGTACTCTTTGGCAGCGCCTGGGCAGGCCTCATTTATTACTTCTGCCACGACATCTACGACGGCTACATGATGAGGCGGCTGAGCGGAGACATGGCCGACATTCAGACCAATTACCTGGAAAACCCAGATAACGGTTTCTGGGTCGCAGAGGCCGACATCAACGGCCAGCCCAAGGTGGTGGGGATGGCTGGGGTGATGGGGAAGAGGGGGGAGGAGGAAGAAGGCGAGAGGTTTGATAGCTGGAATGGAGGAGCAACAGGTTCAGAGTTTGCCCAAGACGCCGGTGACGGGAGTTATGGCGAGATGTCCCACGTGGTCGTGGCATTTCCTTGGCGCCGCCAAAACCTTGGCTCGCAGCTGATGCAGAAGGCGACGGACTTCTGCAAAGAGCAGGGCTACACCCGCCTGGTTCTGGAGGTCAGCTCGCCACAGACGGCGGCCATTTCCTTGTACCACAAATACGGCTTTGTTCAAACATCATCCCACAATAACACACACGCCAACCGCTGGTTCTCCAAATTGGCCAGAATAAATGTGATGCAAATGGAGAAGTTCATTTAACCTGCAGTGGGCTTTCTGCCGCAGCGCCCACTACGACCTCGACTGGACAGCACATTAAGAATATGTCAACTAATTTATGCTTCTTGTCTCGTTCTATAAACAAACTTCATCCAGTTGCTCGTGTCTCCAGCATACTGTTATATTTTCAAACAAAAACATTAAATTTCAAGTTTTTTTTTTGTTTTTTTTTTTTTTTTTCCACGAGGCAGCATTAATGATTTCAGTTTCCTTGTATTTCTTCTTGCCTTGATGTATTATGTATACACCTGCAGCCCAGACAGTCCATTGCCCACAACCGTGGAGAACAATGAGATTAGTCCACTTCTGTTTATTTGTACTTTGCATATGAAAGGAAAACAAATCTCAACATCTTCCTTTTCTTTTATTCAATTAATTATTAGGCATTAAACAAAACAACCACCATATACATTCAATTATCTATTGTTCTGTTGTCTGCTGAGGAACGCATGTGTGTGTATGTGTATATGTACATATATATGAGGGGAGAACTGTAGTCATTTGGAAGCAAGTGAACTTTTCTTTTTAAGCTTCTTTCCAGGGAGAAGTTGAATCCGTCGACCTCAGAGGAATTAATGCCAGCTGACTTCTAAGACCTCACAACTCTTTGCTTAAAATACCGATGAAAAATGCAATAGTATCAGGACATTGGGAGGTTTAAAATTCTTTGGAGCTAAAAGGGTGTGTGTGTGTGTGTGTGTGTGTGTGTGTGTGTGTGTGTGTGTGTGTGTGTGTGTGTGTGTGTGTGTGTGTGTGTGTTTTTTCAGCATAAGAAGAGGATAAAGAGTTCAATATATTGCAACGCATTAAGGTCATCATTCACAGGGCAAATACTGAGATTATCGACACCGAACAATAGGAACGGTTTAAGGCTTTCCACAGTGCTGGTCTTATGACACAAGTGAGGAGGGACTGGACAGAAAAGGGCTGATCAGACTGTGAGAATTTCTCTCAGCAGCTCAGATACAGAGATGGCTGATTGAAATTTCCACGTCCCCTGATAATAGCGCTATATATTTTCTTTAACATGGCATTGTGCAGCATCAGCTAAACAGGGTTGGTTAACTGATTTTTTTTTTTTTTTTTTTATTCTCCCTGCAGTACCTAGGTATCATCTAAAAAATCCCCAAGAGGCGATTATAAGTTCCAAAGTATCAGCAGCACACAGTAACGTCTTATCCTGAAAGAGTGTGTTTAAGGGAGAACATCAAGCAGCCGATGTGCGCGGCGACAGGTGTGGACTAAATTAATCTCAAGAAGTGATACTGTATGGGTAGAACAGCTTGGCACACACACACACACACACACACACACCATCAAAAAGGCCTTCAAGCATCAATTATTCCTGCTGAGGCTGTCAGAAAAAAAATTAGGCTTGTGGCCAACAGGCAGGTGCTGAACTAGCCAGAGGAAGATGAGCCTTAATGCCGGCCAACCTGTTGTCATCCTCTCACAATTACCAGTACAATTGGCCTCAAGGTTGATTGTAATTCATCTCATACTCAGCTGCACAAACAGGCCAGCTGTTGGTCTGAAGGTGTGTTGGATGGAAAAACAAAATCAACAAAATAAGATTTTAACAATATGAGGTGAAACTAACGTTTTTATTTCATATTCTTGTCATTGTAGATGATGAAGAATAGATTTAACTGCGATCCACGCACATCTACTGAGAGTTTCACATCATCAGTCAACGACGATATCTAACAAACAGACATCTACATTGGCCATGTGCACGAGGCATGATTGGGAATATGAGACTTGGCTGACGTGCTAACGCCATCAAACCGCTGAGCTCAATTCACTCCAGTGAAAAACTGTTTCCCCTTTTGGAGCAGCTCTGCAGACATTTCGCGGACTGACAGCTGCCATCGCTAGTTGTCGGATAATTCGAGCACTCACAAGTGAAAAGAATCTCTCGCTTCAGTCTCTCCCTCTCCGCATGGCGTGTGTGTGTGTGCAGCATTTTCCTGGGGATGGGGGCGGTTCATGCTGCAGTCCAGTCCAAAGTATCTGAAATGTGCCCCAGACATTGAAATGGTTCCCCATTCATCTCCTGAGAAAGGCTGGGGGTTATCTGGAGCGCTGTCACATTACACTGCTGCTCTGACTAAACGGGCTTGTTCGAATCCAACCGCAAACAGATTGAGATCTGAACTCTGGATGTGAATATTATTGTTTTCAAGCCGTTCCTGTGCAGCTTTAGCTTTAAAAGTCTCACCTTCAAAGAACTATAATCAACAGAAACAGGCAGAGAACTTATTCCGCTGTGGAATATTAAAGAATTTGAATTCCGACGATCATTTTGCGGCGCGATTTCAACATGAAAAACCTTTTTATGTAGCTCAGTTTAAATTAAAAACACGTTCAATCTCATTTGATTCTGTGTTGTCAAACAATCAACAATTACAACTTCCGAGTGGGGTGAATTACAGTGTGAAAGTTTATTTTTCACAGACGCATGTGTTCATGCAACAGCTGAGAGAGTGTGGAATTATTAGAACAATAAATGAGTGTGAATTTCACAGGTTAAAAGTTGGCTGTTTTTTTTTTTTTTTTTTTTTTTGTGGCTTCCATTTCTTTTATTTAGATTAATACGTAACAAATAAGAAGGTTGCAGGTTTGGTTCCCGGCCTGGGGCCTTTCTGTGTGGAGTTTGTCTGTAGGTCTGAGTGTGGGTGGTTGTTTGTCGTTGTGCGTTGGCCCTGTGATGGACTCGTGACCTGTCCAGGCTGTACTCCGTCCCTCGCCCCGAAAGGTTGGCTGGGATTGGCTTCAGCACCCGCCGCGACCCGGAAAAGTGGTAGTGGATGGATGGATGGATGGATGAAAACCTGAAGGGATTTTAACTCGAGTTCGTCCCAAGTTGAGATAACATGAGGTCAATGAAACAGACTCCAGCCAGTCTGCAGTTGGAAAACAAAGTGATTATCCGGCGTGGATTCTTTTTCACTGTGAGATATTTGTCGTGTTCATTGAGACTGAAGCCATCAAGCTCATCACAGGGAAATGAGTTGATACATCTTCAGGCAAACGCAATAACAAAGAAAACAATCACCATTTCAGGCTGCGCATGTGTGTGTAAACGGCTCTGTCTCTTTTTTTAACGTTGCGGCTCTCGTGGAATAGGCAAAGATTGTGGAGATTAATTGCGTCAGGAGCCAGTTGTGTATATGCGCAGTTGTCTCAGAGCCAGACTTGGATTTGTTTAGACCATACATCATCATCATGCTGCTCACCACTGCCTTTCATAATCACTTTTCAACGGTGTTGCACCACAGGAAGTAATTTTTGGCTGCGCTACTGAACTCCACCGTCGAAGACAACACCTGGCCAATTACTCCAGGCATTAAATCACCAGTGAGAAAGGCATAGCAGGCACTTACACAAACAGATCGCTTATCCTGTGCTGTCAATTTGCTGTATTTTAGGAAGCTGACTTTATGCAGCATCTGCACTTTTCTTTGCTGAATAATTGGTCAATTATTCGCTGCATGGTTCAAGAATGATAAATATGTTTGTTTGTTTTTTTTAATAACGGCAGAGTATTAGACCTGCCTGAACGCTGAGACACTAACAGGTAAAGGATGAGAATCAGGGGAGGATGTGCCAACTGGATCCCTTAAGTTATACCTTACTGTACAGCACTAGATCATTTACGGGAGCGTGATTAGTGTCTCATTATCATTTGTGATTTGAAATCAAATTATGGGGATAAACGTGGAATTAGATGGAGCTAATGAGTTGGTATCGAGCACATTCACACCACAGTGAACCTAAACGTCGTGGATAAATGTATTAGATGGCCGCTCCTTTGCTGAGCTCTGGCTCCACTGCAACGGGACTGAGGGGATTCGGTCAAGGGAGTAATTGGACACAGCAGCAACAACAACTGAAAAATTGATCACAGCTGCTGTAATTAGGAGAAATATGGGACAATCAATTTTTATTCATGGCATAGGCCTGAAGTAACTGCATTCCAATATACAATATACAGGAGTGCAATAATTCTAGCGTGATCCTCTCAAAGTGATTCTGCAGTGTTTTAGTTTAACGAACTAAGAGACTCAATCAAAACAAGGAGGGGTTTTCTATTATAGCACTGAAATGCCTTTTGAATAGAATAGGGACTGTAAAAAGTTCTGGGAAGAGAAGGGAGGTGGAGAATATCTTTTGTTTAATTGAACCCCCCCCCCACGAGATAATAAAATTTTATTTCTAGAATTTTTATAATAAATCTTCCGAGGACGGACTAAAATAAAACTTAAATTCTGATACTTTTCATACCGCCTCTAATTAACAATATTTGACAAGCATAAGCCTTGATCCAATATATTTTAGAAATCATGATATACAGAATAACCTCTCCGTATCTCTGAGCTTCCAGACATATTGAAGCAAGTGAGGAAAATAATCCCCCAACAAAAATGGCCAGCAGAGACCATTAAAATCCAGCTCTGATTGATCTCTACATTAACGGAAGACTTCTGAAGTTATTTGACAAGGAAACTGGAAGACAGAGCTTTATCACGCACGTTCAATGAGTCACGGATTAGGTTGTGCCACAGCGAGGATATCTGCCACGTGTCACAGTGCCGGAGTGAAGACAGGATAATGTCTCAGTCTGGGGTGATGTGATTTACGCTCCGAGAAAGAGAAATAGACCTCTTATGGACTTTGATTTCTCCTGGAGGAAACGGCTGCAGCGAGGATACACGGCCATCACCCTGTTATCGAGCGCTCGCTGCCATCTGTTATGTAACTTCATACATGCCCGCTGCCATATCAAGACAGATTACACATTTGTTTACTGTGCGGCTGTTTGTATTAGATACTATAACACCAGATAAGTCAGCATAACCACCCCCCGCCCCCGCCGTTATAACTTCAAGGCTGTAACGCATACTCTTATTCTCAATTTGATCAATTTCCACCTCTGAACAATACTTAACCTTGGCACATTATTCAAATAGATTAACTAATAATCCTGATTATTGCCTGGGATGCCGACATTTTCAAAATGATTGGCTAAATAATGGAACGCAGTGGGATGTTTACAAGTCTTAAAAACCGTCCGTCGGTGAGCTCTGTTTCCTCGCCCTCTGTGCCACGGTGTACACTGAGCAGCAAGACAAAGCACGCTGTGACTTGAGAATGTGCAGGATGAGATGTGATCTCCAGACTGAATCAAATAGTTCAGACGCCGGGTATCGACTGCCTTTGGAAGCTTAATAGGAGATTTAATAGGCCCAGACAGAGAAACAACTTACATTTTTCATGATGCTATTTCTCAGGGGGTATTAGTGTTTGGACAGCCTGACAAGCCTACCTGATATTTATAAACAGTCTGCTGTGGACACTGCGAGCCAAGTGTCTCAGAGGATCACTTTATGTAGGAGGCTTACTTTGCTGAAACCGATTTTTCTCTAACTGGTGCACACGCAAAGAAAATAGGACGCAGAGTACAGTACGTTTAAGAACTCCACTCTATCGATAAATCCCCCTTTTTGAACAGTCCAGGAAATGGAGAACAGAGGCTTAAATGTATAATGCACATATGTGACAGTACAGTGTGTTTTGGAATAAATGTGTAATTTGAATGAACTGTAATACAAAAGCTGCTAAACGTGGCTGTGGATTCAGGGATAAAACCGTAGAACTCACAGGAAAGTTGTTTATTGGTGATGACGTTGTTGCTGTGTGAGCACTGAGTCTCACCACCGCCCTTGACTTTTACACAGGAGCTACACAAAGGTCAGGTGTGCGGTTGTGCCTTCCTGACTGTATCACCTGATCGAAGGACATGGATTTGACGTGGATTTGGCAGTGGTTTAAAAAAAAATAAAAAAATAAATAAAACAAGCATAAAAATCCTTTTTTATGGCCCCTAAATCATTTGTACCGTACTGTAGTTTAACTACTTCATCACTTCAATCATATGGATGTAGTTGCATTTCCAGCAAGGTAACACAAAACTACTAGTTTGATTAAATGTGGTTAATAGAACAGCATCACACAAATTGAAACGCTCCCCGTGGGCAGGCTCAGATTTCTGAAGCTGTGCTGGCAGCAGCCTGAGCCATCCGATGCTCCCTCTCCTCAGGGAATACATCCAGTTGGATTTTTAATTATCCAACTCTGATTCCTAAATTAGTTTTTTATGCCAAAACTAATACTAACAATAGACAATGAGGGATCTTGGGTGACTTGGATATGCTTATGAGAAGATGGATTGTTCTCTGTTGGAGTTGTGAGAGATTTCCAGCCGCAGTTGGACTATATGAGCAAATAAAAACACTTGTAAGACAGTTAAACGACAAAATCGCACTGCATTCTTATTTATTGTTCTTTTCGACAAGATTGTGAGCATCACATGCACTCACATCTCTGTGATTTGTGGTTACTGTAATTGTTGAACCAAAATTGCAAAAATTTGTTGTTTTTTTTTTGTAGCATTTCGGCCGAACATTCAGACAACAGGCGGGTTAAGTGCGGCGGGGGTGATTTCACATCACAACAATAAGTCTTCCTCTCCAATTCGCCCGTCCGTCCACCCACACACTGTGTCACTGTCACCGCTGTTTCTAAACCACACACACAGACCTCCAGACAAACCTTCATCCTTCATTTGCGATACTGCTGAACCGCCACACCAATATCAATAATATGCCCAGGCTGCACCTGAGGTGAAAAGGCAAACGCACTGTGTCCCAGCAGCATGGACACCCGTTACAGAGGACAGACAGATGGATTTTTGCTAATTCTGTGAGCTGCACGGAGACCGAGCCGTCTGCTTCGGCTCTCTCCAGGTCTGTGCTCTTAATAAGCACATCGTCTCGCCTCCTTCTCAGGAGACTTAATTGTTGCTGGACATTGTTTGTGATTCCTGCCAAGTTGCCAGAAAGTTTCCGTCTATTGTTTTCCTTTTCTCACTTTTCCTAAAACCCCCCAGCAGGGTCCCTGCACTGCTATCCTCATAACATCATCTGATTCATGACTATGGAAAAGAGCTGATGGAACTAAAGTAACCAACATCTGAGGGGCATCATCAGTCAGATTACCTCCTCAGGGTCACGAACAAAAACCACGGTGTCCTGTCTGTGCTTGCGTCTTCATTTTTACTCTAATCATGCATGTATGGCTGCTGGTTTGTGAAGCTCATAAACTGCCCAAACTTCGCTGAACTATGTCGTTAAATTGTTTTGTTTTTTTTTAAAGGATAAGGCTGATGAAGCAGATTTTACCACAACTGGGGAAAAAAACGCTGTTAAACTTAAGCTTTTAATGATTCAGTAAGAACATATGGCACACAAATCTCAAGTGTTAACCCAAGTCAATCAGTTTTGGTGCAAAAACAAAATAACAAATATCACAAGAGCTCAGTGGCACATTAATGTGTCTCTGTGCTCCTCGGCATCTCATTATAAATGAAAAGGAGCTTCGGTGATTTCTCTAAAGCCACAACAGGACTTCCAGAGATGAGACGGAAAAAAGAAATGCCTTTACAGAACAACATAACTTTCTCTTAAATAATGAGGAGCAGTTTTTTTTTTTTTTTTTTTAATATAGAGCCACCACTGAGGAAGTACAGACAAGAAACAGAAAAGGCAAAAAAAAAATATTTGTGTGTGTGATAGAATTTTTTCTTAAGTGCTTTTCTCTCTAGACCGAAATAATATAATTGGAGCCAGAGTGGAGACATAACGCTTAAAGGTTTACTCCTCGATAATGAGAGAGCACGTTTAACTGACATGCATTACTGGTTTTATACAGCGTGGAGGCTCTGAGGTGTATGATCATTTTGTTCATGGATTCAATCATCCAAAAGCAAAAAATCTGATCAGATTAAGAATCCTGGGAGGAAAATCTTAATAAATCTGGGTCTGTGGTTTAATTTTGCTTCAGTTGTGAGACCCTGATATGAAAATGAAAAACCGGTGAGGAGAAGAAGTCACACCAGCACACCGAAGCTGCTTAGCTCTGGACTGACAAAACAGCTTTCTGTGGGGGTGCTAAAAAAAATTTTAGCTCCAGAGCAAAAGGCTGCTTGTTGGGAAATATTCAAAATGTAATTTACATCTAATCTAATGTTGGATTTAATTTATTTTTTTTCCCCCCTCACAGCATGACTGGGCCTGTCCACAACAGCTCATCACACCAGTTCTGTTCCAGTCCTCGTGTCCTGTTCTGCTAACTGGGGGGGCGGCGGCGATCTGGATCTCCTGCAGGTAATACACTGACCGTAATGTCCCCCCCGACACGCCTGTGTGGCAAATGGCCGTCTTTCGTGTCGTGCAGCGTTCATGTGCACTCCCTGCTTGATCACCCTTTTAAGAGTTTGAAAACACCTTGGTGGTCCCTCGCCGTCTGCTATGTGACCGTTGAAGGTGAGAGACCCATTTTGAGCGCACCCTGTGTTGCCCTGGTCGAGAGTGTGAACACACGCGCGCTTAAAATAGCACGTGCGAGTTCAGACGCAGCAAGTCAGGTTCAACACCATGTTAGCATGCTGAGGTCATTCGATTTTTATGACATGTAGTCGATTGTAGTTCAAATGGAAATTTTGATCTTGATGATTTTTTTTTTTTTTTTTTAATCTGTGTGACATTTCCCAGCTGTGAATATTTCACCTCATGTCACTGCGGATCAGAACCAGACAGACTTTATTGCTGTGAAAAAAACTTTGAATGTCCGCGTAAGCAGAAATTGTCGGGAAGTTGCACCATCGCCAGCTCGCTCAGCTGGATAAAAGAACTGAAGCATTCCAGCTGTTTGAATTGATCACGATCAGCGTTTCAGTTATGCAGTGACAATGGAAATACATGAAGAATCATTGTGGCACAGAGTGAAACCGACACACACTTTTATCTGCTCTCGTAAATATCTCTGTGTAGCGACACAGGGAAATGAACTCTCAGCAGCACAGTAAATAACAGCGTTCAGTGTCATACCCGACCTGCATGCACAGCGCTCTGCTCTCAGCAGTGAGCTGAGACCTTGAAGAGTCTCTTCTGTCAGTTTCCAACCTTGTCTTTAGTCGAGGTTTATCGTACTGTCTACCTATATTAGCCATTTCTCCTTTACCGCTTAAGACACATCATCAACAGAGTGGTTACGGCGCACGTTGTCTTCATTTCAAAAATAAGATTATCGCAGTCTCATAGATATTAACAGCTCCAAAGTCTTCTTTTATTAACTTTTCTACACCTGTGTCACAATAAAAGGCCGCAGCTCTGTCAGTGAAAGTTTCCCCGATAGCCTTTAGCACCGAGCTGTCCAAGCGTTCCTGACGTCATGTGTTGTGTGGTACAAGTCGAGACAATGAGGTTGGAGATTAGAATAATATTAATAATAATGATCTGACAGCAGAGACGTTCTCTCTCCGGTTGCCCACTCTAGAGAAGGAGCTTAGGATGCATCGTGTTGCTGAAGGACACTTCAGCAGGAGGGATGATTGTTAATAATGTAGTCTGAGCCCAGATTCCCAGGATGATAGAGCTCTGTCTTCCTAAGCTAACCTGCTGCTC
Source organism: Echeneis naucrates (assembly GCF_900963305.1). Taxonomy (NCBI): domain Eukaryota; kingdom Metazoa; phylum Chordata; class Actinopteri; order Carangiformes; family Echeneidae; genus Echeneis; species Echeneis naucrates. The sequence goes on from NC_042517.1 coordinate 2,751,756, forward strand.
CCGGTGTGGGATATAGATAGCAGATTTTATGTTTTCTATGCTGTTTCCCTGCACTGTGAGAGATAAGATGCTGTGGACCATTAAATTTAACTCTCGTTTAAACACAGAATCTGTCCGTGCTTGTAATTCAGTACATCGGACGCCGACAGCAAGGTTGCTCTAACCCAGAGCAGGTGAAAGAAAGCTTGCAAACTTCTTTCCCACATCACAAATGGACATCAACCTATTTTAAGAGGAACCCAGGCGACGACTTAAGATAGTCAGTCATCCCAAGGGTTTTTCAAATTGAGATGCTGCCATGAATGAAGAGAGGTATTAATGAGGGGAAGCCATAAGCGTTGTGAATAAACAGTCCCAGTTTAAAAATGAAATTGTCTCAACGATGCTTTGCAAGAACTGCTAAATAAAAAGGACGTGGGCCCTAATTATTCACATTCTCTTAGCAAGTAAAATCCCCATTACAGTAAGATATGGTGAAAGTTAAAAACTGAATATGATGTTTTTAACTAAGTGCAGTGTAAATAGGCAGCGCGTTACCCTGCAGAGGACTGAGTTTAAGCTCCCATTAGAAAATATGAGCGATGAGCACGACAGGAAGCAAAAACCTGTGGAAACAGATGTGAGAGGCTAATTGAGAAGGAGCACCGAAAGGAAACTGTGAATTCTGAAGTGGTCGTTCAGCCCCAATTGTCGTACTGTAGTGACTCATTACTTTTAAAAACCAAGTAAAATGTGTTCTCGCACATTGAAGTCGTGAGTTTTTTACTCTGAGTGCCGTATCTGTTTCCTTATAATCTTACTATTTTCTTTTTTTTTTTTTTTTAAACAATCTTTGCTGGTCATTCACTTCCAAGTGATATGAGAAACTTCTGGCTGCCTCACCTCCAGGTGAAATTTTAAAATAATTGCAGAAGTAGCTGTCGTTGGGACTTATTTGTTCAATTGCTTTTTTTTTTTTTTTTTAATCAACACCACCCTCTGTGAAATATTGTTGCCCATTGCCAGCTACATTTTAATGATAATATTGAATGGAAAGTTATGTTGATTCTTAGCGACACTTCCTCTTTATCTAAATATATGAAGTGAAGTATGAAATAAAAGACCAAAATAATATTGTTCATTGGCAAGGATCTAATTCTCTGTATCACTTCAGTTGCAACGGTGCCACTGGCTGCTAGTTGATGCGTTGTCAGGATTATTCTGTTGTGTTGTGTTGTGAGTGTTGTTATTATTGTCTGGTAATTTTCCATCATCACATCTGGACAAATGAAAGCAGAAATACTGGATGTTTTTCTGTTGTAAGCCGTGACCCGAACACAACACTACAGATGTACAAGGTCAAGAATCTGAGCTTCTAAATGTTATTTTTACAAATCCAACCAGATAGAATTTAGTCCTCATTTGGAAAGAAAAGTGTAAAATCCCCAAAGTAGTTCAGTTCTTCCTTCTCCAAAAATGAGAATACGTCAATTTTCACACTCGAAAGCAGGTTTTGGTGTTAAATCAATTGACGGTTCTCAAAATCGTCTCTGTGGATTTACAGACGCTGTGTGTGAACATTAACACCGAAGCATTCAAACTAAACTTTTGACAGAACACAGAGTGCCTTTCAAACGCAACAGGATTCATGTTAATGGGGCATTGAGATCTAGACTGACTAAATGAGACACAATCAACCACTAAAGCTGTTTACAAAATGTGTTTTCTTCACTTGAAATGCGGATACGAATGCACGTCATGAATCAAATTTGAAATCAAGTTTGAAAAACAAAAGCATCGTGGTAAAAGATCAAATGGCACGAACTGAACGTCAGTCTTTTTCGTTGATTGGATTCCTCATGGGGAAAAATGATTAATTGCTGCGTTAGAGAAATGTAGCAGCAGTCCACATATGACTGCTTTTGAACATTTTTTCCTCTGATTTCCAGAATGATTAAGAGGGACTTTGAGCCCTCACACACAAGTGTTAGTAATTGCAAAGCACATGAGAGAGAGCACTCTGTTATTCAGGCCCACGGTTTGCTCTTCTTCGGACTGGACTTTTGCACAGTGAAGTGAATGCTGTACTTTAGATATTGTTTAAATATTAATATCATTAAAATATCACAAACCACGCTGACCTGTCTGGCTCTCACATAGGTGCTGTGCAGGTGCACAGACATCAAATCTGTTTTCCTGCCGTTGTATGTAAATGAGCCAAAGGTGCTCAGGATGTTTATTCAGCATGTAAAGGAATCTGCAAATCAGGTACGGATGATTTTGATGCTTCTTTTAGAAATGAGCGATGGCAAGAAACATCATAAATGTAAGAAAGCGAAATTTATCTAAACCATAAAAACTCCAGTTTGGTATCGTAACTGCTGCGCTGCAGCCATCAGTCCAAGTAAGATCAGAGAGACGGGATCACTGACATTTTGTTCAAAAGGTCACAGAAAAATAGCCTTGAAAGCTTTATGTTAAGTTTGCAGTGAGACATTAAAATTAGATTTGGAGTGATAAGAATCTCATGTTTTACCTCCTGTGGTCATATCGCCAGATGATACTTAACATGTCTGCAGAAGATTACATTCAACAGGAAGTTCAAGCTCTTCGTATCACTGCTGTCTTCAGAATGTTAACATTATAAAAATAAATGTTAAAGGAAAGGTTGTCACAAAGGAAGCCGACTTCCATCAAATCCTGCTCTCAAAACGCGTTCATCCATAACCTTTGCTTTTTGGAGGGCACGCCACGCTCCAAAGTTATCATGTAATTAAATATTTATACGTAGTCTAAAAGAAAACAAAAAGAACTTCTCATTAGCTCAAAGAAAAACAATTTTCCACTCTTCTGTAGAAATCTGGATTATTTCCAGCGATGAAATGGCCTTTACCAATGTTTTTTAAAAGAGCTTTCTCCACTAGATCTGAACTAAATGAAAGAGATTAAAGAACAGTGTTGAGAGCAGTTTGGGGAGCTGTAATAAAAACGTATATCTAAATATCCTGTAACCTTCCTGCAATAAATACAATTATGTACATGCTGTAATTACCAGCTTCGTCTTGCCAAAAGCTCAATCATGTGATATGTATGAAATTATAAAGTTAAGATTTGATCACTGCAATCAGCTCGAGTTGAACAAGTGGTCTAAGTGTGTCTTAACGTCTCAAACTCATCACGCCAAGGACCTGCTTCAGACACAAGTCGATGCACCGCAATTAGGTCTGCCACACCATGTTGGAGCACACTTACAGGGTTTTCATTTATTTTCTATTAGAGATCCCCAGTGCACAGCCAAAGCGTTTTAGCTGAACGTCAGTGGTTTGATTCTGCTGCTCCCTCCAGTCCAGGAAGTGTCCTTGGGCACCATCCTGCACCTTAACTTGCCTTGAAGCATCATGTGTGCATCATATAAAAATAAATTCAATTCAATGGTTTATTGTCATTGCCCATAAAACAAGATTCAAGATTTGAAAAATAACTTTCCAGCCGTCAGGAAGTTGGCATTCAGCGGTGATGTGATATGGAAAGCGTTCAGTGTTTGGTCAGTTTAGGTTTCTAAATTTATTTTGGTAAAGTGTAATCCATGAAAGTGCTATAGTACATAAAATGTCCCTTATGAGGTAGAATAGAGGGTGTATTTTCCAGAACCCGAGGAAAGGCCAGCAGATCAGCACTAACAGGGACTGTGGTGATGTGATGGAGAAGGTCGGATAGATATGGAGCCAACCGTGCCGTGGAAAGATTTGGAGACGAGCAGGAAGGAATGCAGAGTTTAGATGGAAGTCGGTGGTTGATGTGCTCCGAGAATAAAGGGTGACAGAAAACAAGCTGGAGTCTATCTGAGAGGAGCCTTCCAGGGAAACCACATCCTCAGCTCTGTGTCAGTTGGTAGAAAGTCTGAAAGGTCACTCCCTTATTGGTTGACGGTATTGCTTCAGACTTGATGGTCACATGTTGGTCTGCTTACTCTGACCAGGGAGAAGCTTTATAAATTCATCTCCCCTTCACAGCTTCCATGCTTATTGTCCATCAAAGTGATTAATGCACATTTGATGTGACTCATTCTTGAGCTGCCCTGTCAAATAGCCCCCACCCCCATCCCATTGCTTGCTTCTGCGTTTCACAACAGATGGATGACGATGACAAGACAATGGCAATTCATCTTCATCATGATGTCCGAACTACCATTAATGTGCTGCTCCTTCTCTTACATAATGCAGCTTGTCTCACTCACAGATGCATTCAAGGGAAAAGAACAATATCCCGAGAGTTGGGCACGTCATTTGTGGTGAATATCATCAAGACATTTTTTTTTTTTTTTTTTTTGCATATCCATCTCATATATTTTTAATATGAAAGCTGCTAGATCTATTAAATGAAGTTACAAAAGCCGATTTAGAGACGGACTTTCAAAATAACCTATAGGTTTATTCCTCAGGTGTGAAATGTAATAATACAACATAGAATATGGATTTATTCTGCGGGGAAAGCATCTACAAGTTCTCTGCTCCCACACTATTTCAGCGTTACTGCAAGCTAATATGCAGCCTCGAATTTAGATTCATTTAAAGGACAGAATTTTCAATCAATACATGCAAATAAAGTTTTTACTGTACTTCATACTTTTTTTTTTTTTTTTTTTGGAGGGCTTTGTGTTGACTTGTTGGCTCCTTTTTTATGTAGTGGATGTGAGATAAATGCAGCATGTCTCATGTGTAAAAGTTGTATTTGTACATCTTTTGTTATAGGTGATGCATTAGAATGCTCTGCATATGCTGCGGCCACTTCCCAAGTAAATTGGACTATTTTCATTCAGACCTGCACAGACACAAATAAATACCATTCTATGAATGTCGCTGGGGACTGATGTACATATTGTGGTTTAGCTCTTGCGTCTTGTGTCTTCTTTTACTGAGAAATACTTTGCCAAGAATATCGAGCTTCCCCTCCCTGGCATTCAGTCCCCCCTGGATACTGACAGCTGCCTGAATTACAAAGGTAGCAATGTGAGTAATGAACCAACTGAAATCTCATCATATAGAGTGACTTTGAGTTCCGCAGAGCAGCCCCCCCGACCCTGAACCCAGCCTCTGAGCTTCGCCAAATGAGCTTTTCATTTACTATTCAGAAATCAGAATGAAGCACGTTGCAGTCACAGTGGTGCTCTGAACGACTGCGCTGCATGCAAACGTGGTTTTGCAGCCCTTAAGCCCAACGAACCAGCGACTCTGTTCCAAGCCCATCTGCATACAGTGCTCACGTACTACACAAATTGTGTTGGAACTTAAAGTTTTTAAAGATGCGTGCTTTTCCTGAGTATCTTTTCTGGATTGCTCTGAAGCAAAACGTGTTGTTATTTAATGGCTGCTGCTTTGATGTGGCTGATGTATAATGCAGCAGTATTAAACACCAAGTTTAGCAGAGCTGATTCGAGTTGTCTGGAGAATGAGACAGGTTTTTAACGCAGCGGGGGAGAGATGGGGAAAAAGATGCCAGATAAAATGGCTGATGGCTCGAACCAGTGGACGTAAAATAAGAATCTACATCAGTCGGACATGGACATTAACACAAAAAGAGCTTTTTCCAGTTTTGTTTTTTTTTTCAGTATTGGAATTGTCGCCACAGTTTTGGTTAAACTCTTGTGATCATGTGACAGCTTCATCTCTGATTTCACTCTGAATGTCCACACTCTCTGGTATTATAAGCTACGGCTCGTCTCCTCCACGCTCCCTGCCTGCAGCCGGTTCTCTTGTCCCACAGACGGACTGAAACTCCACCATCTTGGACTGCAGACAAAGACTGTGGTTCCTCTTCCCTTCCTGTGGAGAACCTGGTGTATGAATCAACCTTTCTGAGGTTGCAGAGCATAATAAGAATTGCCGTCTCCAGCTGGAACACTGACTGTTAGACATTTTACAAAAAGCAGGTTAGCAGCGATTGAATTTAGTTTTTGACTCTGTGAGACTTAAATCAAGTCAGTTTCCAAACTGTTCTGACTGATTATCTGTAAAGTTTTCCTTTTTCTTTAACTCTATAGAAAAGTTTTCAAACTGTTAACACGTCTCTCATTCAATATTTGAAAACTGAACTAATCGGCTCACGGTTCACAAAAACATGAACGTGCTCACTGTATGTGTTCATGCACAACACTGGAAACTCAATTTTCTGATGTAAAAAAAAATAAAAAATAATAATAATAATAATAATAAAAATAGCACCTTTTGAGTTTGACCTATTCTCAATACTTTACTCGAGGACAAACAATTTATCTGAAAATGTGATAATAGTGCATCGTTATCTTAACAGCTATGTTGCCTTTGGTGCAGCGTTGAAGATGAGGAGGTATTGAGGTGAAAACTCTGTCCTCGATTGTCCCTTTGTGTTATATTCTGTTTTATGTCTCCGGGGTAAAGAAGTGTCTTCTCTATAGGCATCGTACGGGCAGCGCTTATTTTCTCCACTAAGGAGGAAATCAAAGGCTTCACATCTCAAAAGTAGTCCGGCGCCTTGTCTATCAAGGAATGCTGAGCAGCTGGCTGCCACTTATTTATTTCCAAACTGGTAATTTCTTGTCGGAATGTGTTCAAAAAGTCTTTTTCTCAAAGACAGACGGATAGCTGAATAAATCTAAAGGCAGGGTTGTTTGTGTTTGCACAGCAACAACAGCACCAGGACAATATAATGCCATCCATCAGATCCATTACGAGAAGAGGCAGTGCTTTATTGCAGAGCTGTACAGTTATTGTTGCTGTTGTCCTATATCATTGATGGTGCTGCTAATGTTGACCCCCCCTCGACATATTCCTCCTGGAACAACAAAATTAAGTTAAAGTGAATGGAAGGATTTAGACCTTACACAGCAGTCGTCTTCATCGTTTGCTACCTGAAGCACGTAGCTGTCTTATCTGCAAACGTTGTTTACTTATTCAACACCTGACTGCTGCCTCCAGTCACACAATGGAAAGGATTATGAGGAATTAACATTAAAAAAAACAAAACAAAACAAAACACCACTGGCATTGTGATTTTTGGATTTGGTCGCTGTGATTGAAGATGTAACCCAAAGGAGAGAACGACTGCCACGATGGTGACATCAAAGCAATAAACACGTTTCAAGGCTGAAGTCTCACCCTGTACGAAGCCAAACAGAAATGTGCTTTTTTTTTTTTTTTTTTTTTAGGACGGTGGAATAAAAGATGGCGGTCAGATGGGTTCATCTGGCTTCGGGCTTCTCAGGGACTCATTTCCACTTTGAAATTTTCTTTGTAAAATAGAAGCAGATTTTATAAAACGTAGCTTCACACATTGGTTTTTTTTCCGAACCGTCATTTTGAAACTTCAGATTTACAATCTGGTAGGTTTTTTTTTTTTTTTTTTTTTTTTTTTGGATCCATATGTGGACTGTGTGGAGGATCTTTACTGCGCCTTGCTTTCTCTTGCAGGTGCCTATTTCTGGTACGTCACTCTTCTTCCTAAATCACAGGGTACAGACACCCCAATACAGACACGGTTTATCTTCTATTTTCCTCAAAATTGGACCATCATGCAGGTTGAAGGCACGTAAACGTTGGTTTCACCCTTCAGCCGTGACCTCAACATCCACTTTTATTTAAACTTATGTTAACGAGTTTTTAATATTTTAAGATAGTTCATTTCAAAATAATTAGATATGCAAAACAGACATAAAAATAAGGAGCCTTGTGGTTTTGGAATCTTGGATACTATTTTAGACACTAACTGACCTCTGTGTGAAAGGAAATGTATTTAGGTTATGTTCTTTTAAGTTTGTGTATTTTTATTTATTTTTTTTTTGGCTACCAGATGACAAATAATCTATTCTAATTATCAAACTGAAGCCGTAAAGAACTAGTTCACATTTTGTTCGACCGCATCGCAGCTCAAAAACAAAGGCTTCGTTGAAAAGCGGATAAGAAGCTGAACGTAATGGGAAAGGGGGCCAGAAATATTGTGTATAAACACCAAAATGAAATCTGGAGGGAAGAAGGGGTGAAGCATGTTTTAGCGGATGTTGGATCAGTTGGTGCAGTTGTTGGAGTGTGAACTTTGGAAAACTAAATTAGCTGCAGAGTAGAGCTGCTTTTGTTCCAAACCAAACTAAATCAAAGTGTGTCGGTTTCTACGGGGGAAAGTTTCCAGCTTCTGTAAGAGTTAAGGCAGCGAGTTAAAGCTGTTTGCTGTAGTGATTAGTCAGGTACGCTAACATTTGAATCTTTTTTTTTTTTTTTTTTTTGCTTTGATTAAACATTTTTATTTAATTATTGACGTAATCACAAATATCTATGAAAATGTGAAGTACAATAATGTCTGTCCATTTTGTGCTTTTATATTTTATAGCAGGTCTGCATTTATTTTTTTATTTTTTTATTATTTTATTCTGAGCTGTGTAGAAGTTTGTCTGCAGCATGCAGTATCTTTTTTTTTTTTTTTTTTTTTAAGGAAATAAAAGCGGTGCAAATCCATAATTTCATACAACACATGCAAAATAATATTTTCCTAAGTTGGTTTTCTTGTTACCACATCTGGGCAGGATTTTTTTGTTCTCCTCGGAGACGGCTGGTGTTTTGTTTTACTTGGATTGCTGCGTTATAATCCAGTTCAGGGGTTATGTGTCCCCCTGGATGCAATCAAAGTAAACAGTGTTATGCATATCTCAGACCAAGTGCGGGAAAAATTCCACCTGAAGTGGTCGACTGCTTCGAGACAAAATTATTCAATCACAGTTCACTTTTGCCCTTTGAAATGTTGGCAGAAAGGTCAAAATTAAGTTTTCGATTCTGTACAGTGCGCCCTGCCACCAGCTTTGAGGACGGTGGGATCTCGCGCTGCCTCTTAAATCCTTCCGTTCTGCAGTTTGTCCCACAGCTACATTACCATAAAATCACCAGGTGTAAAGTTCTCCAGATAACCTTCTGTCTGCCGGCTAATGAAATCCATATAAAGTTGAGAGATATGCAGTTTGCTTAAAATGACTTTCCCGAGAGATCGTTCTTATCTCGTAAACAGTCCGTCTGACAGCCTAAACACACGCAGAAACAAATCAAGCTGCCGCAGCAGATAGTCCACCTGGAAATAATTTTTAGAATCAGATTCATTAACATGAGGTATTGTTGCTTTTTCCAACACATACACACATGATATCACAAAATCAGTTTCAACCAGTTTATTTCTGCTTTCATCCCTGAGAAATTCAGCTTGTTGCAGTGAGGCCATTTGAAACTTCTCATCTATTATTGGCACCAATGACTTTACCTAATGATACTTTTTCTTTGAGTCTTGTTTTATTTGCCATTTGGTACAAGTGGTAGACAGTGATTCACGCTGATTCATGCCAAAAAACTGAGCCAAGTTATAATATGATTATAAATGTATTATTATTTTGCAGGTTGTCATGATTTCATAATTTGTAGTCATATTGTTGAATTTATAAAATCGGATTGGCTCACTGAGTACAATCTAGATCTGTGACGTCCAGTTCTTCTCCCAGAATTGTATCACTCTGAGAGTGACAAGTGACATAGAAAGAAAAACAAAAGAGCTAGCTGGTGGTTAGTTGACAACAACAAAAAAAAAAACGAAGCTAGCTGAGAGAAGAGCGGGAAGGCGAATGGGAAATAACAAAGTGATGAGATGCTCTTTTTGTCCGCCGCACAGTATGTGCCAGCATCCGGGAACGACTTTTGGCCAAGAAAACTCAACCCAAAAAAAACGGTGGTCACGTCCAGGCTCGTGATAGTCGACATCTTCAGTGTGAGTACTCCGAAGTTCGTAGTAACAGTTCGCACAGCCGATGAGCTTCAGCACCCAATCAATTAATTTAGCCGTGATTTAGGAAGCGTCCCAGTGGCGCACCGCTACTGATGACTAGTTTGGAAAGAAGCAGAAGAGCCAAAAAATATAGTTTGAAAAAAATTAAATTAAATTAAAAAAAAGGGGGTTTGAGGCTGTGACTGTGCTGATATCCAAACTGAAAACACAAAAGCAGACAAGGTTGGATAACATTTAGATGTTGAGGTACGACGACTGGAAAAAAAAGTCCTAAAAAAAATAAAAAAAGTTTTTGTAAGTTTGAAGATAAATCTTTTAGAATCTGAAAACCTTTTTTCAAGACTTTTTGATGAAACGATTCATTGAAACACTGAAAGGAAAAAAAGTTTAACTCAAGTATCCCAAATTAGTTTTATGTTTTCTTTCCAGTTAACTTTTATTTTTAATTTCTTTTTCTTTTTCTTTTTTTTTTTACAATCTGGAAACATTCCAGCTGTCTTATATGTTTTTGGAGATGAAAAAAGAGTAGTTAACTGCAAAGCAATCAACCTTTCAGGCAGTAGATTTATGCATCAACTGTGCAGAATCTGATACAGACAAACAAATTCCATTTCTGGAACTTAACATGAACAGGAGAAGGGAAACAAAAAACTAAAATCCTTTGTTAAAATTTTATATTATATTGATTATTTAAAGCCAGAATTCTCAAATACATAAATTTAATTGGAAGATTGAATGTTCATGTTAAAACAGATTACTTAAATACTAATTCAGTAGTGACTGACCCGATTGACCCCCCTAATAATCAGCAGGGACAAATAAGGTATGCAGGCACGCACAAAATTTGGATTATTTCAGTTTTAGCGTCATTAAAAAAATGAAGACAGCCAGACTTGTACTCTGAATTTAAGCAGACATGTTGTGCAGCTGATGGTCCGAAGTGTGACACACCTCATTCAGGCGACCTTTTTATTTACAGCCAAAAGCTGTAAAATCACTTTTCTCTCACGGTCACAAGAACTGACACTGAAGCCAAAGGCAGCTTATCAATCACCCCCCCCCCCCTAAAAAAAAGAAAAGAATATATATATATATATATATATATATATATATATAATAGCCAACAGATAGATTTTAAGAGTGAGATTGACCATCCAAAACAGCAGCGAGGCAGAGAGGAAGACGATGAGGGTGAATGTTATTAAAATAAGACTCTGGAAGCTTCCAGGCTGATTTTTAAAAAATGCAGCTGCACGCTGCACCAGCAGCATCCACTGCAGCAAGGCCGACAGTAACTCTGCTGCCGGCACGAAGGGGACAGCCGTCACATACTCAGAGCAACAATTAGGGACTTTCCCAGAATGCCGAGCGAGCCATTTCTGCTCACTGACGGTGACGGGAATCTGATTATTATTATTATTATTATTATCATCAGATAAACTTTATTAAGATCCATAAACCACGGGTTGACTTGTGCAAGGTTTATTATAAATACACAGGTTGAAATTACATGTTTATGCCATACATTTTCAGCAACAGATACATTTTAAGAGAAATGTAATGCCGCCTGAACAAATTGTGCATTGGTCAATATCAACACTTTTTTTTTATTCTATAGTGTTTTCCCTTTTAGTATTCACTCTTGAAATAAAATACCCACTTGTACTGTAGCACGTGAAGCATTATTAACATTTTTATTGTTATATTTAGGCACCATGTCAGGGAACCAGTATGGCATTCATTAAATGTTAAACAAGGCAACAGTGACTTCAAATATGATTTTACTTTATTAACACATGACCAAAATGATAATCTCTCCTGAACCCCACACCTGGATTTTACTGATTTTTCTGGTCACTTGGATGCAGCAGAAACGCGCTATAAAGACACACAAATATTTTCACCTTTTTAAGATGGTATAGGGAAGTTGTTAGCAAACTTGTTGCCTATTTACACACCCAGCAGGCACAGAGCAGCACTAGCATTCATTTTTACTGATGGGAAGTCTGATAATCACTCCTCTTGTAGCTCTGTTTTTGGTCTCCTCCACGTAGCGTAGTCATTGACATTGTGCTGTTTTGGTGCCGACGTGAGCAGCGACAGTTAAGTTGCACGCCCAAAAAACCAAAACATTAGTGGAAATGGAAGTGCATAGCTGTGGCTTCATCACTAAAAGAACGACACATGGAACCGCAATCAGCAGGAGAAAAACTACATTTCCCTTAATATGCATCTGGCAAAACAAATAGGTGGAGCGTACATGTGACATCGAGACGTAGTGAGCAGGTGACCTGCTTTAAAAGCACAATACGGGGATCAGCAGCGAGCCGAAACGATCAGGAATGTGAGGAAATCGGATGACTGACACAACGGAAACACAAGTCTCACAGCCCCCTAAATACAAACCAGACCCACAAAATGGTTACAGGGTCGTTTTGTTTCTCTACGGGATCATTTGGCACCTTGGTGTCTCTTTGTACTTATTTGGCATCTCGACAAAGTAGCTTTGTGCACCTTCGTAGTCGTTTTGTATCTTTTTAGGGGCGTTTGGCGTTATTCTTTACACATTTTGTGCCTCTTTGTCCCTTTTTGTAATCAATGTCAAATATACATTGGAGTTGCCTAGAATTGGTTTTGTTGTTATTTTGCCATTTGCGGACATCTGCTGTTGCTTTGTGGTTATTTTGGGTGTCTCTCTGTGACCTCTCAGAGGTTTAACCTTCACCTGTTGGACCCCCAGGCCCCCCATGTCTATCCAAGTGTGCATCCAATTATTAATACGACTCTTCGTTAAATCTGATCAACTCCATTTGTTCCTTCAAACATCCTTCCTGTAAACCTCAGTTATCAGCGACACTCATCGGTCTTATTGTGCGGAAAAATGTGATGAGAAGTCACACAAATAGCACAGGCATATACAATTTACACCCGAAACGCAGATGAACTACAATGCAACAGTTGGAAAATAAATAAAAGTTAAAATATAAATCAGTATGTTTAACATATTCCAACAGGTCAAAGTTTGAAAAGTACTTCTGGGATGTGTTGGTGTTCCTGTCTGATGCTGCTTGAGTGACAGGAACGTAGAGCGGGGATCGGGGAACGTGTCAACTCTCTTTCATCTGGACCGGGACTCGAACGATTTTCCAAAGTCTTTTCCTCTCTCTGATGTTTTCCAGCAATCCAGCAGCAATCTGTCATGATCCAACCGATGCGGCGGTAATGTTTTTGATTATACGGTGACGACACATTATGAAGTCAGGAAGCTTACGATCTTCTTTTTCTTTACAGAGGAAACACGAGAAAGCCAGAAAACGTTGAGTACTTCCATCCCCCGACTAGGTTTCCCTTCTCCAGCTTCAGGTAGACTTTGTCATCCTTTTCTAGATAAAGCAGAACTCCATTGGTGGCCGCCTCGCGAGTCACATCTTTGTCGCCTGCAAAAGCAGAAATGACTGGTTTCCCATTCAGCATTAGGTTCACCTGGATGATGGCACAAACAGAAAAGCCAATCAGCATTCACAACAGGGACAGAAAAGGAATAGTTTCGCTGGCATGTTATAGTTAATTCATGATAAAGCACTTAAAATACTGCTACAGTTCATTTATACAAACTTTATCTTTAAGATATATATATATCTATATATATATATAGATATATTACACATTTCAGCTCCAGAGGTAATACTCGATGCAAAGTGAGAAAATGTCTTTTTGTTCAGTTATAATTTACTTTTTTTTTTTTTCCCAGTGATCATCCTTATTACATTAATGAATTAAGCCTCAATTTTAGGATTAATTTCTTCCAACACTGATATTTCTGGGTTAAATTTAGAGGGAGGGTCCAGATTATCCCCCTCCCCCTCCACCATGTCAGGAATTTTCCTCTGAGATATTTCCTCCCAGCTGAACATTTTTTTTTTTTTTTTACAGCTGTGTGAAATGAATAAAAAGTGTACCTGTATGGTCTGACTCTGGTACACCTTAATGACATGGAAGTTAAAACTGTAGATTCCTTTTCTTGGGGACAAAAATACTGACTCAAAGGTGAAGTAGTTTCCTATATTCACCAGAACCTATGAAAGGAAGGAGAGAGAGAGGAGGGAAGACACTTTAGGAGGAAATATGTCAATTCACCGCAGAATATATTATTCCACAACAAAACTAAATGGTCATAAACAAGTTCATCTTGTTGGTAGCTTTTATACATTCATGCAGCTTTGACTCAGAGAGGTAATTAAAAAAAAAAAAAAAAGTGTTTTTCTACACTTCACTTGCTTGAAAAGTCTCAGCAGCTTCACTCATCCTGTTTCTTTCGCTGACACATGCAACACAACTCGAAATAAATCCACTTTTCATTTGAAGGTGTCAGTTCAACTAAACAGCTTCGCACTTAATGCAGCCTGAAATGGTTTTCTGATACTCCTCAGTCATGTTAGACCAGGGCCTTCAGTATTTACAGTGCTGAGGGAGAATAAAGCCCCTCAGGTCGTGATTAATGGAGGCAGCTAAAATTCAAATGCTTTCATAGCAACAGCAGGCACATGATCCACACCAATCAGAACCAATCCCGTTATGTAATCCAGATGAGAGGGCAGAGGATCAGCTGGGAGCTGGTCAGATCCTTCTTGTTTGCGCTGATTTGTTTATTATGTATGGTTGTGATTGCGCGTGCACGCCGGAAGGCTCTGCGGGGAGCCAGCCCCCCCCCCAGACGTAATCCAGTCACTTCCCAGACCGGCCTGGTGGGGATTGTGTTGCAGGATCAACATGCCAGGGCCTCAGTCTGAACTCTGGGCTGCAGCTGCACTCCAAAAAACGGACACTTTAATGTCCTGCAGTGCATCTCCAGCCCGAGCTGAGGGACGGAGCATCTGTTCCAAAAACAAAGTGGGAAACCGCAGAGGCACACTGAACGACTTAAAAACACATTTCAATAAAATGATCTTCACCTGGTCGAAGTAGATTACTCTTGTTTTGTTGCTCATCTCCGACGGTTCGTGGTTGTTGCTCCGGACTGCAGAGAAAGCCACCTTGGAGTTGGCGGCGCGCACCGAGATGCCGAGCGGAGAGGACGAAGCCTTCCAGTCCGTGGCCGGGTTGGAGTCGCACACCACCAGGCATTTTCCCTCCAGGACGATCGGCTCCGTGTCGTTCTGAGCTCCCACCACGTCCCAGATCACCGTCCAGCTGAGCACCAGCACCAGCGAGTTCACCATGGCTGTGTCTCTCCGACAGATGTGCCAGCGCCGTCTCCTGCACCAAGCAAGTTCCCGCCGGTGTCCGCCGAGTCTGACGCTCTTCAGTCCACTTACTGGATCCACAGATGTGCCATATCCGAAACACTCAGGCAGAAAAACAAAAGCCAATCCTCACTGTGAAGAGCAGACACCTTATTCTGAAGTCCACAAAGATCACCGGTTGTTGCCTCCGCGTCTCATTTTCGTTGTAGACGCTGAAGACACAGAAAGTAGACCATGTGAAATGTTATTTTAGAGGACTCTGGTCCAGACTGGGGGTGGATCGTCCATAGCCTTCACTCCCACTCCGAAAAAACGCGTCTGACAGCAGCTCCTCTCCGCAGTGATGTGCCGCATGTGTGCGCGCCCGGCCATCCACTTTACGCACGCACGTGGTGAAAGTTAAAATGAACCATTCCCTCGTAATTTGCCCCCCAAATACCCCTCAGATTCCTTAATTCCTAATTAAAACAGCCTCCGGCCAAAGCCAGCAGTTGGCAGTAACTGTGTGACTAACAGAGGACTCTCTGGATATAATCTGACAGTTCTGACTCTTCAGCCGCCGGATCCGGGAGCAGAGCCTTGAAATGAGGATCCCCACACACATTTCTGAGGACCTCCAGGGTTGAGTGACTCTGTAATCTTTAAGGTTACAGAGCTGAAATGCCCCCCAGAAGGAGTGTTACTTTCTCCTCATGTCCACGGAGGCTGTAGGTTTACCCATAATGCAGTGACTCAACATCATCTCACTGCACAGGTGAATCAAAATCCCTCAGGTTTGACTTCCAGCTCCAGAGGACAGGGGAGCTTCCTCTGTGCTCTTTCCACAGTGCTGTCTTCACTTTATAGCTGAAGAAAAAACCTGCAGTGAAACTGGAAAAGGGAAAGACCTTTTAGTTAGCTCCAGTGGAAGAGACTGTTGTGTCAAATTTATTCATGTCACCAAAATGAATTTACCAGAAGGCAGCTGCAAATTAATGATGTAGATGTTGCCGCTCAGGAATCCATCAGCCGCTCTACAAGTCACTCGTCCGCTGCCTTTAAAACAGCAAACCCCCCCAAAGTGTCCCACAAAGATATCAACAAGACATTTTGGATGTGGGTGCATCACTTCCGTCGTCGTGTCACTGCAGGTTCATACAGCAGAACAATTTTAACGTCCTTTGTCTGACCTACAGAATCCTACATTGTCTCCATCCATCAGGTTTTTGGAGCGTTAGAATAATTTTCTAATTACAAATGAGTGATGAATCTGAAAAGGAGTAATAATTTCAAACAAGGTCATTTAAGGGTGTTGTGCACAACTCTTCAAATGAATTTACGTAAAATAAAATATAATTTAGTATTAAATATAAGAAAACCAAAAATGAATAGTTATAGCACAGACTCTGTTATATTTTAAAAATACTAATTATTCACAACTTGGTCTAAAAAAATAAATTCTTGGTCATCAGTCACCTCTTGTATCTTCATCAGCAGATAGATTTTGCTCAGCTGTCGTGGAAAGTGATGGATGGATAGATAATCAATAATTCATTGGATAAGTTGAATTACTTGGCCAATTCAGGGTCCTTATATCTTCTTATGAGTGTCGTAAGAAACTGTATTACTGGACCCAGAGATTTACTTCTCATAAAGGAGAAGTTAAAGTTAAAAGCTGCGATTTGACCAAAAAAAGAAAAATATATATGGATGTGGTATTTAGGATTGTTGAATGGGCAGGTAGGTAGAAAGGGAGGCAGTCAGGTGGGGTATTTAGTAGTATGTAGACTTGTGAAGTGATAATGTTAAACTAAAAATAAGCCTCAATCCTGAATCCAGCATTTGTGTGTTGTCTTTTTTTTTTTTTTTTTTAAGCTTTGTAATTAAATCTGTCATCGTGAGCTCTTTTTAATCTCTGTGGCCAAACAATTCCAAAATCATTTGCTTAAAGTGAAACAGACAAACAAGCAAATGGATGTGAACCCACAAACACCCAAAAGCAGCACGAGCCAACACGCAATGTGCTCCAAAGTGTTTCTGATCCGGACGTTTTAAAAGCAGCACAGACTGAGAGCAGCCAGCTCGGTGAAGCTTGCCGTCAAATCTGTGCTTCATTTTTACAACTGAAGGGAAATGATCAAGTTAAATGAAATAAAAAAACAAAACAAAGGTTATCAATCCATCTATGATCGACTTCGCTTGTGCTTGGGCATCAGTCTGTAAACTCACTGTGTATCACTGCACCAAGGTGAAGAGCAGCCATTTTGTGCGGTTTGTGTCGTCACTCGGCTCTAACAAACGGGTCGGAGCCTAATGTCGCGCATGTCAATCTGTTTCCATGGCAATGGAGCTTTTCATAGCTGAGAGGTGATGGTTGGAAATGTGCCAAGAAACGCCTTCCACAAAATGAAACTCTTTGCAGATTAATCTAAAGAGATAAGATTGTGAATATAATCCCGACGGGACGTGATGTGGAGGACGCAGTTCTCTGTATGTTTCAGTGCGTCTCCTGAAGACCTTTTCTCTGATATTCCTCTTGTCATAGATAAAGAGTGTCAATAAAAGACGGGGTGAATGTGCTGTCAGTGATGAATGAGAACATTTATTTCATCAAAACTCTGCTGCTGGTAAACTTTTTTGTTTCACGTCACTTCCTGCTTCTGTCGTGTCATTTGTCAGACGGCGATAGTTATTAGTTACTTTTTACAGATTTTATTAATCCCAAATCTAAAGCTGAAGTTGGCAGAAATGAGCACTGAAAGAACTAAGACCATGTCATTTGTGATTATATTGACACGCCAGAATATAAAGTTGTTTTTTTTTTTGTTTTTTTTAAAATATCATCATATTGACCATGACCTTTGGCCCAAATCTGAAGGGATACTCAGCAAAAACCATGTTACGTGAGGTCACCATGACCTTTGCCCCTTGACTTGCAGTCAGTTCATCTGTGAATCGGAGTGAACGCTTGTGCCAAAGAAAAGTCGTTCACAAATCTGACATGACAACATGATGCCTGCTGGCCTGGAACTACCAACACTTCAGCAGCTTCAGGTGATCTTATTTTTTGTTTCTAGCAGCTGTAGCCGCCGACCAACCCGTCGCGCCCTCTGCTCCCTCCTGCCGAGCTGGGAGCTCCTCTCTCCATCCCTCTCTGTCTTCGTCGTGCTCTGATTACATGAGTGGCACAAGGTGTGCAGATGTCGAGCAGCCAGCTGATATTCATCTCCAATCCTTTCTGTTTTAAATACCTGGCTTCCACTCTGCCGCACCGCCGAACTGTAGTTAGTTCGTCTGGTTGTTTGGCTGGTTTGTCTACGTCTGCCTGCGTCATTCCTTCCCGTTCTTTTTATGTCTTGTTCAGAGGATTGTCCATCCTGTTTAACAAAAAGTTTCATCAAAAATAATTCTTGGTAAATATTTTCACAGAAACAAAATAACTCTTCAAGCAGTCGAGCGAAAGAAACCGCTTTCTAGCTTGTTTGCTGGTTTGGACCGATAAGATGACACAGTTCATTCAAACTGCGAATATGTCTCCAAGCTTTTTTTCTTTTATGGAGCAGTTTCAACAGCTTCTTCCATTGTAGGCACTGCAGCTTTTCACAGAGTTCAGATCTGTCAGGACGGATGCTAGTGGTCAACAGTGGAAAGTCACCAATTCACCAAAAGTTGAACCAGATATGAAAAGGTTATATTTGAAATGGGTGCTGTGGCCAGGCATCAGCTGGGGTTATTCATTTTTGTTGATAAAGCATCTCTTCAGTGAGAAAATGGAACTGAATGTCATTCAAAGGCAGACACAGAGGTTTACTTGGTTTTTTTATCTAAGACTGGATTTAGTTTTTCTGCTCTTTGGATGGTTGTGTTTCCCGAGCTGGGGAGTGTTTACATGCTAACAACATAGAACAACATAGACGGGTTAATGGAGATGAGCTGGGTTTTTTCTTCTTTTCTTTTTTTTGGGGGGGGTTTGTTTGTTTTTCTTGGAGCTTTCAAATGAGTGCATTCCCAGAAACCTGTCGAATCTGACTTTGACTTGACTTCATTTAAAGGTGAGGGCCGACACAAAAGCTTCATTTCAGACGGAGATCCAGTGTTAGTCCTTCCCTGAGTAAGTGCAAAAAGATCAGGTTAGCGCATGAAACACATATGGTGAAAGTTATTTGGGAAGAGGAGGTGCAAAAAACTTTTGTAACTGACAGAGATCACACAGGTTCACGGAGTATTTGGACTTTAATCAAAAGTATCAACATTTGATGTTTAAGGTTGTTCTAGTCTGAGGAGGCTGGGAAGTCCTCATTATGACACCGTATCAAATCAGAACGGATCAAATTTACTTCTGTAGGGTTTACATAGAACAGGTCCAGAACAAACTTAACATAACCCTCCAAGAGCAAACACTTCGAGACAGAGGCCACAAAAAACCTCCTTTAAGAGGCAGAAACCTCGAAGAACTGGGGGTGGGGGGCAACGGCAATGAGAGAGACAGTGAGAGTGAGCGTGGGGGGGGGCCGGGGGACGACAGGAAGAGAGACGATGCCATGAAAACATTCAGTGATCGATGAAACCTGCTGGTTCTAAATGTGCTCCAGTAAATATTAACTGACGGGGAGAAGAAGAGGTCGCAATGAGAGGTGAGCGTCTCATTATGCTCAAGAGTATAACAAGGCTAACCGTTCCTTCTTAGTTTTTTAATTGACCTGCTTCCTGTAAAGCCTCTTTGAGCATTGTTAAAATGTATTATTATTATTATTATTATTACTGCACACAAAACCTTCAACATAGTAATAATGCAGTGTGAAACTGCCCTTCGAGGAGAAATATTATTGAACATTTTCAAACAGGCCCGCTTTTGTCTTGCTTTTTTTCTCACGTTGGAAATGACTCTGACTCGGTGCTGAATCTGTGCAGGCCAAATATACATTTGCAGGAGTCAATCACTTTAATTGTTTGTTAAAATGTATAACGCTAGTTTATTCTGCTGGAAACCTGCACGCTAACGCACATGTATTCAGAAAAATAAATGAATTCAAGGAAGACGGCAGCAGCATAACGAGAAACCGTTTGAGGTTATGAGGGGGGTGTTGCTTTTCATACACTGTTAGCTGATTAAAATGTGAAAATGCTGTGCGAAATCTCTAATTTTGGAAATTATGGCACCCTTTTGTGTCATTTAGTCAGAGTCCTTGTTGCCAAAAAATGTGCCGGTGGTTATAAAACCACTCTGACGTGATGCTGCTGTCTTTCGGGGGGGTCGGCCACGCTCCTTGGGGTCGGTGTGCTGAAAACTACTTCCCCGTCAAACACACAACATTATCTCAAGCACTGATGTGTCACAGCGTCAGGCTGAGTTGAAGTTCAGTGACTCACTAAAAATCCATTCAAAGGAGAAATCCTTTCATCAGATGGTTTGTTGTGTGTGCGTGTACAGCAATTCATGTTGCTCACCAAACCCACCCCTCAGCTGAAAAGAGATTTTTTACTCCTTATCAGATAAGACACAAATCTCATTAATATTTTACCTGATGCCTCCAGCCATTATTTACTCACTTACTTCACGTCTGATTTGTCTACTTGAATCATTTTAACATCTGTAAAAGACAAATAGAAAGACGGGGGAGGAAGAAGACCTACCGCTGGGTTTTGATGAAAAGAGCAAGTCTTGGAGGAATTTAATCAGTAGTCTAAAGACGACTATGTACTCTCACCATGTTGGACAGCCCTGTCGCACATATTGAGTGGGTGTGGTAATCTTCAAAAAGGTGCAGGCTCATTTTAATCCTTAGTGTACTTTTACACTAATTAAACATAAATCTAAAAAACAGTACATGTGCCACTTTTCAAAGAATAGAAATAATCAGCAGGTAAAAAGGCAGAGACACAAACTGCCAATCACCGAGCGAGGCAAGTTTACCTTTCTGTTGAATTTACATTTGGAAAAAAAAGTTTGCAGATTGTTCCTTTGTGAAGATCGGAGGCTGCGATCAGCCCAGATTTATTTATTTTGTTTTATTTATTTTTTTTTTTAGCAAAGCGTTGTCCAAACCGCTCTGCAGCGTGATCTTCCTCTCTGTGTTTTCACCAGAATATGGTGAAATGTGCCGCTTCTGTCTCGGTCCTCACGCACAATCTCACAAGCAGGCATTTGCTCAATGATTCCACCATTTATGTCCATTTATTTAATTCAAATTTTGTTCTTTTTGTGTACCGATGTCACAGGAATATTTTAGCACTGAGCCGATGCTGGTTTTTCCTACAGTACCTTGGATGTTGTAGCTGCTGGAGAGACTGGCAGCAAAATAATCCGACAGTTATTAAGAGGGAAGTAAACATGAGGCGGGGAACAAAAGGACAACAGGTCCACTGTGACCTGATGACCCCTTTATCATCGGTGTAACCGTCGGATCCGTTATCTATATGTTCTGTTTATCAATACTGAGCACAGCAACTTTAAAGTAACACACAAGTGGGCTGAAGCTGCTGAATTGTTACCTTAAACAAGGTTTCTTTTGTTCACTGTGGATTCGTTTTATTCCCTCAGATGCCAATTAAGCAGCAAAACATTCAGGACAAACGTTCCCCAAAGGAGGAATGAATTCCAACAATGCAGCATGGGCAGCTCTGCAATCACCAAATGTCTGTTTGTTGTTACAAAAAGCTCTCTTAAGTTGATTTACACTCTGTAACCAGGCAGTTGCCAGAAAAATAAAGTAATATCAAACTTACTGAGCTTGTCACAAGAAGAGAAGCCAAGTGTTGTGCTATTAGGTAATGGTTTGGATGCAGGGTAGAGCTATTGTGTGCGGTTGCACCTGAGAGAGGCCTCCGGCCGCTGACACTAACGATGCCATCAGCTGACTAAATAATTACAATTTTAGGAATTAAGAGAAGAAGAAGAGGCAGGCTGGAGATGTTGGAGTGCCGTGAAAGCAAGAGCACCCGAACAAAAGGCAGAGACAGAACAGATGGTTTCGAGCAGACGTGAGATGTGTTTTAGATCGGTTGCGCGCATTCAGCAGCCATTAGAGGCGCTTATATGTGAAGCTGCTTGTTTTTTTGTTTTTTTTTTTCCTGTGCCAAATTTTGTTTTCACATTTCTCCACTGGGGCACCGAAGTCATAAATGCAGACCGCGTCTGTATACACAGCACGTCTTAATTCTGTTTTAAAAACGGTTACAAAAGCAATTTCCCTTTTACAGTGCTGGCAAATACAACAAGAAAATATTCTGCATAATAATGTGGACCATTTTATAAACCAGCTGAGAGAAAATCAGTTGCTACCTTTTTACGCAGGTGTTACTTTTTGCTTTTTATGCTGACGATGAACTTTTATATTATAATCCAATCATTGCAAAGATTGCAATAAATTTGCCAAATTAATGAATAGTTCAGTATTTGGTGCTGTTAAAGTACATTTTTTTGCGTCTTCAAACTTCCACACCTACATTTGAGAGGGGAATACATATTCTACTCCGCCACATTAGCTTTAGTTAAAATAATAAGATGATATCGAGACTGTAAATCTTAAATCCACTGAAGCATGTGCCTGAACTCTACTGCTCTCCCTTGTCCCCTCGACAAAAAGTTGGTCCACCAGATTGTCACTGTCTAATTCACAGCAAGTAAATTGGCAATTATTGTGTTTTTGTGTCAGTGGTCATCTTTAAAAGTCAAACTAATTGGAAAAAGGAAATCTGTATAGATTGAAGTGAGTATTTTTTATTTTTTTGTGCACATGTTCAACGTTACAGTACGTCACCTGACTCTTTTTCATGGATGTCGGTAACAAGATAAGGCTCAGTAAGGAGTAATCAATTTCAACTAATGAGGTCATTGTTTGGAACGTGTGCTGCTAATAAATCACCACTTTCTGAAAATGCTCATTTTTATTTAAAATGTTTGTCTTTTCTTTATTTAGTACAAGAAAAATGGGGACTTTTTCCCCTACACATTGGTTACAGCACTGTGAGTCACAGTTATGACTGCAAATATATATATTTTTTTCCCTATCTGCTGATTGAACTGTCACACACACACACACACACACACAAACCCCACACATATCGATTTTTAACTGGTGCTGAGGTACCTTTCCACCTCCAGAGGCGCGTGAGGAGATGTTGCTCGTCAGGTCACGGCCACAGTGCAGCACGATCATGTACTCAGAATAATCTTCTCCTGTTTTGATTGTGTCAGACGGTACAATTTCAAAATCTTCATCAATGACTTATTGCAAAATAAATGTCAAACCAAATCAAACCCATCTCTGACAAAAAGCAATTCTGCATCGATTAGTTTTATATTCACAGAAGAGATTTTTTGCTTCTGTCCTCCAGGTGAATGAGCATCACTGTACACATCTTATGTCTGTGCAATGAATCCTGTCCAGGGCACGCTGAGAAATAAAATATCGAAACAGCAGAGAAAGCCACCGAAAATATAAATCCAAGCAAAAGTTTACTCTTCAGTATTATTCGCTCTGATATTGAATCGGATTCTTGCTCTACAGCCTGACTCATATAACTTCAGCATGCGCCTCCTTGAAGTTGTAAACGAACTGACCGATCAGCCCGAAGAGTTCCTGAGAGTCCTGATCTGGCAGTTCTCCAAATTTAACCTGGACAAGAGAGGGGGAAAAAAGAAGGGTGAGAAATTAGAAGGTTTTGTCAAATATCAGTTAAACTGCCTCACACAAAACGCCTGAAGCCTTCTTCAGCAGCAGACCGGCGCCTGAGCTGTGCATATTCTCCCGAACAATGGTCTTTTGAAATAATTAGCTCATATACTGCCACAGCATGCAATCCATTCACTGTGTAGCACTCACACAATGAGGCAGACATGTACTGCCAAATTAACACTTACATCTTTGTCGTTTAGGGTCACAGGCATAAAATTGTTCCTAATTCTCACATCAGACTTTATCAGAAAAGGTCAAAATGGCTAAGTGAGCTAATTAGCCTGTTGAATGCAGTCGAGTGTGAAGCCTGAAGCTGAGATTGGTGACTCTGCTGTGAGTAACTGCTCGGTGTCTTTACTCCGTGTAATGTTTTAGAGATTTAAAAGCCCAATCACGAAGGTTTCCCTCATACCTAAATATGAGTACACATAAACAAGCTGAGGATGTTTTACAGCCTTTAAAGGCACATTTGGACATTTTGGGAAATGCGCTTATTTACTTTCTCAAATTTGAAATGAGATGAACGAATCTACACCAATGCAAATGCATTTGTCTGTATTTGTGGTAAAGCTCATTGTGGTATTGTGTCGTGGTTTGTGTTGTTTATATTTGCAGTTGTTTCTCTGGTTGGTTGTGTTTTTAGTATTTGCAGCACGTTTGTATCATTGTGATTTTTATTTTTGTGTTTTGTCTGTTTGCTTGTTGTTGTTGTTTTTTGTTTTTTTTTTTTAAGTTGCGTTGCATTGCCCTCTGAGGTTGGTGACAGAGATGCATCATGTTATTTTGTTAGAATTAGATGAGTTGACACTAAAATGAGATGACCAGCTGCTGGGTACTTCATAGACATCAGCAGATCAGATTTCTAATCTAACATCTATCCGTCAGGAGGAAATTGATACGAGTCTTTTCCAAGATAGCAATCTATTCCTTTAAGATCAAATATTCATCATCACGACCGATTGATTTTTTCCAAAGGCTCAAAGTGCCAAATCAAATCCCAGTAGAAAGAGAATCTGGCTTGCTGATTGGCTGACTGGTCCAAGGTTTGTAATCATTGGCTATCAGAAGACAAAGAATAACGTTCACACAGGTGCGTGCTGCTACGAATATAACTTGACTTTGACTTGACTTCACCATATTATCGCCCACAGATTTCTGTGTAGCTAAGATTTCAGGGAACAAGTATTAATCTGGCGTCACAGCAGCTGTTCAGAGACAGTCAACAGCATCAGATGATTTGTCTAACTAATCCAGGTTAGAAAACAAACCTTCACAATCATCAGATAGCAGGGTACTTAACATGCTGTACCAAAAATATCAAATCTGCCGTTGCACTTCGAGAAAGCTGGAGGAGAAATAAAGGGGGTGCCTGTTGTACTACTGGATCTGTTTCCATCCTAACGAGTGAGGATAAGGAGTTTAATGAGATCGCTGTGTCCAAGGGGGGAAAACTGCCAAGTGGAAAGAGGAAAAAAAAAAACCTGACATCGATCGTCGGTGTACTGAATCCACCAATTTCAGATGTTGAAGATATGAAATAGAAAATGAAAAGTAAATAGATAATATTTTCACTACTGCAACTAAAACGGAAGTCCCTCATATTTAACATTTATAAGAACTACACAGTATAAACATTTAATAGATTGTTTATGGGACATTTTATTATAGCACCATAAAATGTCTCCTGTTTGAAGGGTTTTTAAAACTCAGCCTCCGGAGCAACAGCTATAAATGAGCCCTCTCCAGAATTTCATGAGCCTCGTCCGCGTTTCATAAATTTGCATGTTGGCTTTTCGAGAACGTGATTATGAATTCTCCCCTCGTGAAAGGATGTGACTAAAATATGACGGCGCCTCCCCAACCTCTCGCTCCCGAGTCAGCCTCAAACTCGTTCTCGGGTGTTGCCAAAGAGGATTTGTTGTACACTCACACAATGTGAGACGACATTGCAGCGGGTTGGGACGAGGGGACGACCCGCCATCTTGTGCCAGTGTTCAGATTTTTACCAAACCAACGGGAGACACAAAGAACTTCCTAACAGGCATGGCTACATTTCAGAAAGTAATATTGTGAGCTTCATTATTAATTAAAATAAAAAGGAGGGGAAAATATCCCTTTAATTAAATATCCAATATATCAGGCTTCTGTTGGCTCAACTTTGGCTCCGCAGCCTGATGATTAAATATAAATCTGGTAGCCTGAAGGTTCAGGGTGCACTCTGGTTAAAGGTCAAACTGTTGAACTTTAAAAGGCCACAGGCAACACTGATAGGAGTGGTTTCCATATTTCACATAGAAGTTTAAGTGTGACATTTTGTTAAAATACTGTTATTTGTTTTGCTGGCTGTGCAGTAAATGAAAGGATAAAGCCGGCGGGTTCACTCATTACCATATTTGAGAGGCTTTTTAGTTTCGAGTCATTTGGCCAAATTTCAAACTACAGTTTTTATTTGCAGATATTTTCGTACTTGACTGAAAGCTGATCCGCCATGAGGACCTCCTGCAGGACAAGGACTCCCCTTCCTCTAAATAGATCCGAACCTGCTAACATCCCAGACTGGGAGCAGCTTGAAACGACGCTCGCCGCCACTACAGGTAATATTTGTGAGTCAAATTCACTGAGTTCATACATGAGTGTGCTCAGGCGTCCACTTGGCCGCCAATTTCCAGCACCCACCTGGAACACAAAAATGAAGGCTGATATGTTGCAATCCTTCTTGCTACGATGTCAACATTTGTGATTTGATTAAAAGCACAGGTGGGGAATACGTACAAACGGTTTGTTGCAGGTGTAGCAGCCAGTTAGTTTAGCATCTCTGCAGCTCAGTCATTTAAGCTTGTTGTTTAATTGTTTAATCCAAAGTGCAAAAATGAGAAGTCGTAGTCTTTCTTTTTTTTTTTTTTAGTAATCTTCATATTTACCTGCAGCCAAAGTGATGCTGATAAGAGAATTTCACTCGTTGCGTACTTTCACGATTTGCCGTACTTGTAAAGCAATGCAATAAATCGTAGCCCTAATCCATTGTAAGATTATTATCTGGATATATCCAAGTTGCACAATGTTAATATAAAAAGTTTTGAGACAATGATAGTGAGAACAACTTGGCAGCGACTGTCACGCTGCAAGTCCACCGATCGCTCTCGGTAATCTGTTCCTTTGCTTACTTGTGTAAAGTTGTGGGAAAACTTTGCAGTGCCCAAGAATTGAATTGTGCGCTGATAACACAATTCCTCACCTTGCCTAAAGCTCAAAGCTCATGCTATCATACCTCTGTTCAAACGCAGCAAGAAGGGTAAGTGGGCTCCATGATGATGGATAATCCATAGAGACATGGGAAAGGTGAGAAAATAGGCACCACTTTCGTATTGATTGTCTTTGGTGGGGAGTCTATAAAAAAAAAAACAGCCCCTGTTAAGATGTCAAAAATTGTTCTCAGCTCTATAAACCTAACCTAACAAGGCTAGTGAGCAAAAAAAGATGTTCTCCTTAATAGCAAACCTGATAAAGGAATATAAAAGGACCAGTGGCTCAGCTAAATCTGACGATCAGTGTGATCAGGACAATCAGGAGTTTTCTTCCTGAGAGGACTGATGTAGAGACAAAAACAAAACTCAATTAGGACTTCAGTCAGCATTAATCCTGATTAATGAATTGCATTAAAATTTGTTGCTGTCTTATTTCAAATGAATAATCATTAAATTCAGTAACAAAATATTCATATAACAAAACCAATGAATGAAAAGTGTGAAATTTGTGGAATAATAAATCACTTTTCTTAACCCGCGTTGGAAACTAAACAGCCTCTCAATTTTAATCATGTATAGACTGTTCATGGAAGTGACATCACAACATCACACATGAGTTGAGATGAACTTGTCTCTCACACCGTGTGGCAACAAGAAACGGAGGAGATTGTTCACTAACCATTATTATCCAAATTATCCAAAGGACCGAGCGTGAGAGTATTTGGCGGCCGTGTTTGCGCTTAAGTCATGCGTGGAACACCGGTATAAATCCCCGTCTGATGCATTAAATCCTCATGTAAGCCCTCAAGGACACCTGGTGCAGAAGATCTAACCTTGAGGACGTCTACCTCTGAAATGTTAGAATCAATCAGCGAAGATTGGAGGAGATCAGATGGAAAATAATTGAAGAGGGCCATCTGGACACTACAGGAACAGGAGTGCCATCCGTCTCTGAGGCTGTACAAAACAGATATTGAAATAATAACTCAGGGATTACCAGTATGACGGAGTAGAGTTTCTTCATCTCCTCACAAGTCTTTGTCAGCACCGCCAGATCTGCGTTGTACTTCTCAATTGCTGTCTAGAGGTGATAAGAGGAAAAGTGGGGGGGGGAGTTAAATTGTTCACCGCACCACATGTTGATTTAATCAGTGAATCGCAGCTCAAACTGAGTTTCATCGTAAAGTGCGTGTGTGTGTGCCATCATCTCACAGGGCTGAAACGCTTCACGGCCAAAAATCAAACATGTTTGTTCTGTTTTCTCTCAAACGTTGTTACATGTTACGTGCATTTGTCAACTACACAGTCACAGTTTTGGGTTATGGGTTAACATCCAACACAAAGAAATACGCAGAACAATAACTGACAAAAATCACATTTTTTCTTAATGAGGAATGAAGATTTAACACATTTGAATAAAATTATTAAAATATCCACACATGTGCAAGTGGCACAGAGGGAGTCATCCCATTCCCAGTTGTGTAGATATCTGCCTGTGTGTTGCAGACTAACATTATTTAATGAACTGTAACCACAAGCAGCTGTTACATCGTTAACATTTGGGTTTAACCTTAGCATGAATACAAAGCACCTAAACCAGAGACGTGGCAAAAAAAAAATTTCTAAAAAAAAATAAAATAAAAATGTAAATATGATGGTATTTTAAATTTTCCGTTAAAGGCAGAAAATGTTTGACCTGAAAAGCAGAAGGTCACGTTCATTCAGTGAGCTTCTGTGAAATGCTTTTGAATCTCTGATTTTTAAACAGTAACGGCAATCCCATAAAAAACCATTCAATTTGTATTTTTTGCTTCTTTGTCACGATTACTTCTCGTGTTTGTGCTGCTTTAACTTGAGTTGGTCATTCGTGGTGTTTAAATGAACAAAATAAACGAAGAACGTTTGCAAACTCACCTTTAAATCTCTGGTGAAGTTTGGATGATGAGATCCAGCGTCTCTCTTTTTGGAGGTTTTTTTGTACTGAATGACTTTCTGCAGTTCATTCTTCAGGACTGAAGCAACACAGACACACATCTAGGTTACCATCCATCATCTTTGAGAGCTGAAGCAAATAGCTGCTTTAAATCAGACTGCGTCTCCTGTGTGACCCCCTTAAATTTGTGCGTTTCTACTTGTTGCCACTGTTTGTAAGTCATCATGTAGACAATATCTTAGTTGATCCCAGACAAGGAGATTGTTATGGTGTTAGGAAAAAAAAAAAAGATAGTGAAACAGCAGTTACAAAAAAGATCCAGTATCATCCACTATCACACTTCCTCCTTTTTCCCAAATAACTTGTGTTGGCACAAACCAAAAAAAAAGAAAGGAGGGTCAGTATTGCACAGATTTCAGCAGATTTAGGGACAGTAGTAAAATGAAAATCTACTCACCGTCTACCTCTGCGGTCAGGCCTTTCACGGAAGCTGGTGCGTGAAAAAACACAGAAAATACACATTTCACGCTAGAAACCTCGACTGCAAAGCACCACAAATAATTTTGTGCGGCTTTAATCAAATCTTGATCAGCAGATACCTCCGGGGACCGTTTCAAATTCTGCCAGCTCTTTGGTAAAAGTGGCCAAGCACGGTTCGTGCAACATGATCTGCTCCACAAGGGCATGCAGCAAGGTGAACTTCCTGTCTCTGCCACGGTACTGGCTGAGCTGTGGACAGAAAACCCAGAGTCTATAGCTAGGAAGACAGAACAGCATTATTTTTGTTCATAGATGCAGTAGGAGGAGTGCCAGTAGTGACTGATTGCTTTAATGTTTTGTCATTTTGGTATAAAATAATGATTCCTCTAAAATCCCAGCCATACTGCAGAATTGAAATGCGAGCTTGACCTGTGTATTCCTGTGATAGATACTCGGTCTTTTTCTGAGCTGTGTTTAAGTTTCAGACTCAGGGAAACTCCCTAAAGGTCCCTCGTATATACGAGACCTGCATCAAGTACCAGTGTTTAAAGTTTAAATAACAAAACGAAACAAGAAACATGCAAAATAAAATAATAAATTAAACCCTCCTCCAAAAAATAATGTAATTAATAATGTCCTCGAAGAAACTCTACAGCTCGCCTCTTCAAGCAGCTTGTTAAATGGCCTTCACTTGGTCGTGTTGTCCTTCTCAAAGCACTTTGCACTAGAAACAACACAAACATTCTACAGTCCTGTTCCCCACAAATTGATCATACATCAGCTATCTCAGAACCCTGAAAGCTGTATCAGGTTTGTTTAACTATATGTTGCATTCCACTATGGAACTGCTTCTTCATTCTTTCGTTCATCTTCTGCCTCTTATCCGTTTCCGGGTCGTGGGGGGTGCTGTGGCCAATCCCAGCTCACTCTGTTTGAGGGCGGGGTCACCAGTCCATCATAGAGACAGACAAAGACCAACAACCACTCACACTCAGACCTACGGACAGTTCAGGGTCGCCAATGAACTTTGGACGGTGGGAGGAAACCGGAGTACCCGCACAGAACCGAACCCACAACTTTCTTATTGTGATGCAGCGGCACTAACCACCACGCTCCTGTGCTGCTCTTTCGTTTTATATTTCCTTGACAAACATGAGTGGAATTGATCTTCTCATATAACTCTTGACAGAAAAGCCAATAATCATAATTCCCAAATTGTCCAGATTCACCTTCTAAATAAACCAGAAAACGGACTCAGACTTTGTGGCTCAATGAGAGTTGCTGACTGCCCGTAGTTAACGAAGGATCACTTTGAAATGATTCAAATACTGTTGCCCAAATTTAGTTTCTCCAGCGTGGCCAGGGAGCGACACAGTCACGCAGCTGTCCGAGCGACTCTGTCAAAGTGTCAAAGCCGCGGACTGGACCTGAGTGACGGCAGCAGGAAGGATGTGCGCTGTGTATATTAATGAGTAGTCCTATTAGCCCAGTGCTGCAGCTCAGTCAAAGGTCACACAGCAAGCGGAGGAGTCGTACTTTAGTTAAGGAGGAGAGACGGAATCCCTTGGCCTTTTCCTTTCCGGCGTTGTCGTTGAGGTAATTGCCGATGGCCAGGAGGTACTCCAGCACGGAAACAAATGACCTGCAGTGGTACAGCTGCGTGCACATTCTGATCTTCTGGTTAATCAGCTGGAAGACAAACACAGGGGCACAGAGCAAAGTCATTTCCTTCTGTAATCCGGCCACACACAAGCTTTTGCATTCGTTTCTCCTCAAAACAATTTCAGGAAATTTAAGTGGAATGAGGCAGAGGCTTGTTTTTTGGGGTCTTCTGTGCCGACGAAGTGGATAAAAATAGCTCTGGGCTTTTGTATTTTACATTATAAAGATAAACAGCCCAGTTGGATCCCATGAAAAGAATAATCAGGACCTTGTTATTTGGACTTTATTATTATTTAGTATGTGATTTTGTCAACTACAAATAAACCTCTGGAATATCTCTGTTTCCCTGCTTAACCAGCTCTGAACAGACCGGGCTGAACATGGAGAGGATTCACGCTGGAAAAACTAAAAGGAAACAAAATACGGGATTGTTAGAGGAAAGCGTGTCGATGTTGTGGGATTTTTGTCCTTGACGAAACGTTAGCCCGTCCAAATGAGATCTGTGCCAGCCAGCAACAACTCGCTTACCATATGCTCCTGTTTTTAAGAACAACTTCCCCAAAACCTTCCCGTGCTCAGCTCACAATGGGAGAGCCGAAATACAGCGACTTTATATCTTTACATCTGCAACATCGCTGCAAACGACTGTCGTTCATGTAACAGTCGTTACATGATCCCTGCAGATCTAATTCGCTTTTAATGTTCAGAATTTCAAAATTTGTGCCAGAAAAGTGAACGTGATCTGGAGCCGGTGGTCGTCCCCTCCTGTCATATAAAACAGCACTGTTCGGTGTCCAGAGCAGGTGGTGTGTTTGACATTTCAGTTTGGAAACAGCTGTATTACATTTTCATTTCTGCCATCATTCTCCACCTCCTGATCTGACACGCCGGTGAGGGACCTGTGGGTGGAGACGAATCCCATTTGTGTGCACCGCAGTCATCAGTCTCTGATGGGTGATGACCAGTTAGTCAAAGTCTCAAAGTCTTTCCCCTGGAAATACATCTGATATAGAAATCTGCATAAAAACGAGCACAGAGACCTTTGATAAGTTCTGTGGGAAGCATCCATGACGTCCGGCCTGTTGGAAGGCGGATCTGTGCAGGCTACCGAATAGGTGCAACTATTACACACTTCTTCCAACTATATGGGCGATCAAATGAAGCTTACAGTTTTCACCCATCTATTGAAGTGAGCCAGTGTCTGATATGAAAGAAGAAACTTTTATAGTCAAAGCTAAAATGTTTTGGAAGCTGACGTTTTTGTTCAGTAAAAATGTTTATTGGTATAAATTGTATAAAAAAATAAAAAGGCCTGTTCTCTTTCCCCACCAATTTCTAATTAATCAGACAAAATAGTTTAATATATATTAAAAGATTATTGTCAGCTTGATTGAGTGTCACCACATGTGCCGCAGTAGATCGGACGGCACGGATGACAGCATGTTAGAAACTGCAACTATTCCAAAACGTGGGATCAATACAGATGCGTAATAACTTCTTTTCAGTAGCCTTTCTTGTACGTGAGAACATACTCTTCCTTCCCTGTGTGACATTTCCGGGCCTAATGACGCTCGAACTTCTGTTTCACTATGACTTTTATTGGACAATGAAGGTGCGATTAACAAATGTGCTGAATCAAACTTCATTTGCTTTTTTCCCCATCCGGTACATTTCAGCTTCAGGAGATACCTCCCCAACCAGAGCCCTCCCTGTCTGCCGCATCACAGCCTTTGGTGCTGTTTGTTTGATTGTCTTATTTGTATTTGGAAATGGGTACAGAACAGCAGAGAGAGAGGAGCCAGGTCAGGAGGAAAATCTGTCATTCTGGCAGTGAATCTTAGCACCAACAAGCACGCGGTGTGTGAAAAGCCATTCCCCAGGTAGCAACCTCTTTTTTTTTTTTTTTTCTCTCTCTCTCCGCTCAAGTATCTCCCGACAGGTGGCGAGTAAATCCCCCCTTAATGTTCGAGCCTTAAAAAGTCTGTCATGTCAGAGAATCAAAGGATTTAAGGTATTGTGCGACAGGGACGACCCTGACCTCTGTGTGTGAGCATGTTGTACCCCGACACAGACTGTGGATTTTGGATTTTTGGAGAGCAATGCCTGTCGACAGAAATATTGAAGTTTGATTAAAAAAAAAATTACTTTTTTTTTTTTTTTTTGTTTGGTTGTTTTTAATAAATCGGAGAGAAACGGCCAAGAGTAAATTGAATCTTAATGAAATTGCTAATCTTTCTTGTCGAGTCATCGTGCCGACACACAGTTGGTGTGTTTTTAGACAAAGAAAAATTACTGCTGACATCAACGGATTATGGTGCCAGCGTTCTTATCCACTGTTTCTCCTCGTTCGCAGACAGACAGCAGACAAGAGATTAGAGCTGAAGCACTGCGACTGGAAGAAACAGAAGCTTGAGAGAATAAAATTTAAAAAATAAATAAAACACAACAGAGGAGCTGAGAGATATTCCTACTGCAATATCTTCATGCCCCGCAGTCCCCACGGCCAGTAAACACCAATCCTCAATAAGAGTATTACCAATAGGTCTGGATAATGATATTTATATATATATATATACATATATATATGTTGTAACCTTGTATTTCTTATATGCACATATATTTAATTTTCCCTGTATTGATTTGAGTACCTGTCTTTGATGAGAGTCCAGAACTCTGCAGAAAGAAGTTAAATTGTGAAAAGCTCAAAGTGGATTTTCATTGAGTTTCTGATGAAGATAAACACGTATGTATGGTTTACACCTACAGGAAAATGGAACTTGATTTGATTAAGATCCATCTTTTCGTCTCTCCATCTTAAAGTGCCTCTCAAACCTTTTTCTCTTTTCGAAACATCTACAAATAGAATAGAAGCCACTTCAAAAGTGAAAACTCAACCTGGAGGGAAAAAGTTATCCACGTTTTAATGTTGGTTTGTCTCCAGAAGTTCTCTTCTGAATGCGTCTGAGCATTACTATTTGCATTATGGAATGAATTAGCATGTTCGTGTTTTAATGGTGTGCCTGTGGTTTTAGCTTTTTTATTAAAACATTTTTTTTTCCAGCTTGAGGGAACAAACCGGGCTTTTAAAGCAGTATCTGACTAAAATCTTTGACACGGTGGGCTGCAGGCGATGGAGTAAACTCACAGGCTGCAGGTCACTCATACTGATCGGGAGCTCTCTCAGCATCAGCAGCAGGTCGAGTTGTGTGCTCAGGTGGGGGATGTTGCACATCTGCATCGTGGGAGAGGAAAGAGGTGAGCTTAATAGTCTGTGTGGATACAGAAGAGAGTGCAATTACCTCATCATCACACAAGCTATTTCCATGGGATTATTCAGAAATATGTAAAATCAGAGCTGCAGGGAAATACCTTGGATGGCTGCAGCTCGCTCACTGACTCAGGCTCTTTGGTGAGATTACCTCTGGCGAAAGTGGAGCGTTTTGGGGCCTGTCGACAGGTTTGATTTACCCCAGAAACTTGAGGCTTGACACCTTGAAGCGATTGGCTGAGCCGCCCAGTCGACCTTTTGTGTCGCTGCTAACCTCTAATAAATCACTCCACGTTGTCAGCCAGTACTGCTAGAGCAGAAGAACCATCTCACAAAAAAGCCAAAGGGCAGCTGATCTGATGGATAGTTATGAGTGGTGTTATTTTGTGTATTCTGACTGTGAAATCATTTAGCTTAAAAAAAAACCACAAACAAACGTAATGTGTCATCCTCCACACTCTCGAGTACGCACTCCTCATCTTGTCACATTTTCCAGCACATTTTACATTTGCAATGGGAGTTTAGAAGATTCCATGTCACGGTCACAGCATTATCCTTTAATACCTCCCGAGCTAAAACTGTGTTCTCACTGACTTCCGTCATCATTATACTTTAAACACCGTCAGGTGCACACTCATCTCAGGTCGACTGTTTCCTCGCATGTCAGATGTTCACCTAATTTGAGATGTAAGAGGGAATTTTTATCTTTGTAGGATTGCCGCAGTGAAATGACGGGCGTGATTTAAGACACAACTTAACACGTCGGGGCCCTTAGACGTCGGTGAAACCAAGCTCGGTTCTTTCTGGCTAATGTAGAAATTAAAAGCTCTTCTGTCATGCACTCCTGCACGCCTCCAGTCTGCCTGAGACTCAGACAAGAAGCCTTGAAAAGAGCAGACTTATTGCTCTTCTGCGATGGATAGAATGATCGGCACCCCGTAGCGGAGGCGATGAACCACTGTTGTAGTGATATCTCAAGCAGATCATTGTCTTCGATTGCTATCGCAGGTGCCTCCACCCTCATAATCAGTCATTCAGCCTGTTTAAACAGCGAGCTGTCCTCATTGTGCGCACCACACTGAACATGGACGAGGAGGAAAATACCAGAGATCTCTGAGGAGATACTGAGGAATATAAATGCCACGCATGGTGAAGCTTAAGCCTGTGAGGACGTCAGCAAACGGTTCGATGTTCCTGTAGCTGCTCTGCTGATGTTATTAATATGAAGGTCCATGGGACTCCAGCACGCTTCCCTCTACGTGGCCACGATAGACTTGTTCATCAAAATAGATGTAATGGATGGATGTTCTATGAAAACAGGTTGAGCTGTGAATGTTTCCTCAT
The DNA here is from genome assembly GCF_900963305.1 of Echeneis naucrates. Lineage (NCBI taxonomy): Eukaryota > Metazoa > Chordata > Actinopteri > Carangiformes > Echeneidae > Echeneis > Echeneis naucrates. The sequence continues at coordinate 2,787,356 of NC_042517.1, forward strand.
GAGTCGCAGTAGTTTTCAGTCTTCCTCAGCACAGCGTGACAGACAGACTGTACCATACATGGCGCTGAGGACCGAGGACAGGACTAAACAGATTTGAGGACAACAGACCAAAAATGAGTTTCTAAGTGAAGGAGAATGCAGGAAGACACCAAGAGAAAAAAAATCTTGAGTGGAGTTTGACAAATTGCTCGCTGACAAGCCACAGTCTTTCTGGGAGAATGTGATGTGGACAATTGAAATAAAATAGAGCTTTTTTTTTTTTTTTTTTTGGTGCACACAGAAGACAAAATAAAACCCCCCCTGCTGTGAAACATGCAGGACGCTCAGTTGCTTTATGGGGCGTCTGGGCTGTGCCTGGCACAGGACGCCTCGAATCTACGCAGGTGGCAGAGAATTCATCGGATTATCAAGGCTTTTGGTGGCACCACACACTGCCCAGTGTTGGAAGAGCTGTGTCACAGCCACAGCTCCTCCAGCAGGATAATAGTCCAAAGCACACTGAGCATCCGAAAGCACCAACAAATGGATGAGACGAAAACACTGGGCCAACTGCAGTGGCCTGCTATGAGCCCTGATTGAACATTTAGGGAAAGAGCCAAAACACACAGTTGGGAGAGCGAAACCATCGAGTGAAATTTCAAAAAGAGCCCTCCATTGCAGTGTGCCTCAAAATATCAGTTTTTTTTTTTTTTTTTCCGTTCATGCATTTTTCATTCGCCCATTCTATTCAATGTGGAACAGAGAATATCAGATGCAAGTTCGGAGAAAATCAACACTTGTGCTTCTGTGCAGGTCCAAACAATGTAGTGCGAGAGCAGGCTCTGTGCACGACGCTTCACACCCGAGTGTGACAGGCTGCAAAGCATGATGAGGTTTTATCGGCTCGTTTTAGGAAAAGGTCAGCCCAAACACTAATGCTCTTCTGAGGTGCAAAATTTTGTTCTTGGATTCCACTCGTGTGTCTGCCGCAGACGTCCTGAGAGGAAAGTGGTTCTTCAGAGCTGTGAGATAATCAGACACTTTTAGCATCTCTGAAGGAAAACAGATTTGCTAACAGCTTTGAGTAACTTGGACACAGAGGTGTGTGGATGCATGCTTTCTATGGCGGAGTTTACGACAACGTTGTGTGTTGGTGCTGCGACTCTTAGTTATTCTCACCAGCTCACAAAATATTGTGAAATTATGATGATTCAAAAATGCGTAATTTTCTTAATAATTCACTGCAGTTTAGTGGGAGAATGTGTGGGATGAATAAATATTGCACGACAAAGATTTAAAAAACAAACAAAAAAAAAAAAAAAATCTCTGATCTTCACCTTAAACTGATGACATCTCACTTCCTATTAAGTGCCAGTAGGAGCCCTGTTAATGTGTATTTGGAAGGACTTGGCTGATTGCCAAATCTGTGTGCGTCCACACAAGGCCGACATCAGATTTTCCCTTTGTTGTAAAGTTATGAGTCACATCTAAAGGATTTTACACTGTGGTCAGAAGGCTGCAAGTAAATTCAATAAAATGTAATATTTTAAATATGGTTTCGCTCCAGCTGAGAGCGACCACAGAGCTCTTCGTCGTCAGAAGTCCGTGATTAAACTGACCATTTTATGACACTATCCACTTCATGGAGCGTCAAAAATGATCAGCACGACTTTGGAATGAGAAAGTGGTTGAAGCTAACTGTTAGCTGTCGCTGCTGTTGTGTTACTTTCACAAAGCGGCCTGTCCACACGCACGGACAAAATCATTCACTCAAGACCGGCTGAATGAGTAGAACTCAGCGGTAACAACAAAATAAATATTAGAGTTCAGGTTAGGCGGTCTGAGGACTGTACCTCCATCATGTACCGGTCCACGATGTGTAGCTCCGTCACCGGCCCTTTGTGCGATTTGTACATTTCCACATCATCCACTGTGGGAATATACCTGAAACATAAAAACAAACATAATATCACCGCTCTTTTTAGACGCCTTGGAAAATGTGTTTTCTCAGCCGTTATGACTTCAGTTCCTTAACTTATCTCACATAAGTGTGGGGCTGAAGTCAGCAAATCATGAAAAGACTGTTTTTATATTGAACAGCAGATAGAAGCCGACGTTTTTTGTTTTTTTTCCTCCCCGCTAAATTTTCTCTGCGTCATATTATTCACAGACAAAAAGAAAGTACAGAAACCTGCAACAGGGCCGGACATCTGCCCCGTCTGGTTGTGTAGCTGTTGACTGTTGTCACTGTCACATCTCATCAAACAATATCCTTCTTTCAGAAGAAGCACATTTTTCATTTGCCCAAACGCTGCTGATGTTTATTTTGTCACAAAGGTTTAATGTTACGGGGATTTACCGGATTCCTTTCCTCATTTCGCAGGCGTGCTTTGTATTTGCTGTGTGTAGATGTGTGCGTACATTTCCAATAAACTTTTCCTTCTGGTCTTTACACGGCTAGAACAGACATTTACCGTGCGTTTAGTGTTTGTGACTTTTTAACCCTTCCTTTACTGCACCACAGCGCTGAGCTCAGGATAAATCCACAGGAAGAGTTGAGCGTTACAGACCATGAATACGTTTTTCTTTTGCACCTTAGAAGTGTGGAGAAAAAAAAAACAAGGTCTATTTCGTAAAAGCGTCTGAATCAAAGTTTTATGGGACGTCATAGTTTAAGCTCATTTTCTAATTATGTATATTGTAGTTTGTTTTATAGCATATAATCCTGCGCATGTCAGGCTGTGTTGAAGCCTATTGGAAAAGGCCTACCTCTGACTGGATTTATTACCTCAGTAATGAGTTTATGGACTCTATCTCTGCTTTCACGTCATCTTTAATACAACTTGGTGCTCATTTTTTTCCAACTGATGGTCCCATTTGTTGGAAAATAGACCATAGAGCAGGGTGTGCATTAGGATGTGGACACCGTGTGATTGACAGACTTTGCTACACATGGCGACCTGCCCGACGATCGGCACAGAGAGCAGGGCAGATCAGATCCACCCCCCTCTCCTCCTCAGCGGTTTCAAAGTCAAGTGTTGGGAGCAACACAGGAAAATATGACTGATACAGAAAAGCTGCCGCTGCTACAAAGCGAGAGTACAGGCCATAATTTAGATCCATTTCTGTTTGTGATTCATATGTTTGAAAATCACGTGTGGCTTTAGAGCGCGCAAATACATGAGTCCATGTGCAAAATGTTAATAAAGAATTTAAAACATACATGTAGGCCTCTCAATTAGCTTCAATAATTGAAGTTGCGATCAGGGTGGTTGTTTATCTATCTTGTGTGCCTTCCATTTTACGCCGGGCCATTTTCTCTGACTCCCTCCCATGGACTGATGCCATGACTTTTTTTTTGTGTGTGTGTGGTCTAGAGAAAGGCAAGTGAGCCAAGCGGTGCTGATGGTCCTCGTCAGTTTCTATAAAACAGCCAGACGCTGATGGGAACAGCCATTTACTCGTATGCACTGAATTTGAACCCCTGTCATCATCTTCCTGTCATTCCTCAGTGTTCTGACCTGAATCTGAAGGCGTACACTCTTTCACGAGCCCGTTTATGTGCCACCCTAGTGGCACTGGTCATTAATATTGCAGCATCTGTGGGGAGTGGCTCTCTCAAGACGATGCTCCTCAGGCTTATGTCACAGTGCATTAAAATATATATCACGTTCTCATAGAATAAATAAAACCCTCCACACAGTACATTAGATCGTTTGCCTTCCAGGAGGTCAGCATCCGGGGCCACTGAGTAAACGTCAGGTAAAAATCAGGGCCGCTCTCAGTGTTATATTCCTGAGGGCTTGCCAATAGTTTCCATCTCCACAAATAGCCCGAAATAAAACTTTTATTAGTAAGCTGCTGTAAAAAGTTCTGACATCCTTCCTTTGGCATTAGAACTTTGTGAAGACTGCTATGCAAACCGCGCGTCTTCCTCACATGACCTGGCAGCGGCTTCCCCCGTTTCACTCTGGTCCTAACTGCGCCGCGGAATCACAACCTCCGCTGTGGATTTGCTACGCCGCCAGTTTCCAGCGGTTTTTGGCGCTGCCAGAGGGAAACGCACGTCAACCGCCCTCCGACTCGGGCACGAAAAGTCATTCACCTCTCAGCTTCACTTGTGGTATAATCAGGGATGAATACAAATCAGTGTTTTTTGGCACAAAGTCGTACCTCCTCAGAGAGGTGATGTGCTCATCAGACAGGCCTCCATCTTCCTCGTTAACCACGAACAGTTTGTCCTTCAACTCTCCCGGCTGTACTGGAAAACTTTTGAGGAAAATGTCTAGAAGAACAATAGATTAGAAAAAGTCAACACATTGAATGGTACATGAACGCTTTCCTCTTGACAGATAGTCTTCTTATCCTGAAATGACTCAAAAAGAATTTTGAAGACAAAGGGTCCTTTGCTTAATTACTTTCCCTAAAAATGCCTGAGGGAAATACAAAATTTGCATTCTATCAAGTCAAAGCTGATGTGATTTTTTTTTTTTTTTTTTTTTTAATAGAAAATGCTTTTGCATAATTCAGGACATGAGAGGAGTATTCATTAGGAGCCTTCTTCTGGGATTGTAGACATGTATGTAAAGCACATTTTCTATCAGATACCCAGACCTTTATTGATTGTCATAATTCTCCTTTCTTTTTGAAGTATTGAATCCATCTTTCTTAAGCTCACTTGCTTTTTTGTCATCTAAATTGCATTCATAACTTTCTTCCCTGGAGCATTTATTATGAATTCTCCACATTAGGCGGTTGTCATGATTTATAGATTCTTGTTTGATTTATATTTACAAGATTTAGCTTCTAAATGTTTTTGTGGTTGTATCTTGTTGGTTGAAAGGAGCTGTTAGCTACACGGCTGTTGTTAACATTAGCAGCTGGTTAGTCCTCGTTGCATTCACAGTAATGAGACTGATGCTAGCTGGTGAGCATGCTAAGTTCAGCTTGAACAAAGGGTTTGCTTTTGGAGACGGCTCCTCGTGAGGAACCAAATCTTTCTGAAAGTTTGATGCTGAACAAACAAAGTTCCGTCAACACTGGTTAGTAAATCATTGTTTGACCATCGCTACTCTTGGCTGTGTCGCAATAAAAGCAAATCCTATAAGGAAGCCATTTGTAAATTTTGCTATTGCTGCATAGCCAGTGTTACCATTAACAGCTTATTCTGTTTACCTGCCAGTCCAACCAGGTGGATTAATAATAAAAGACAAAATAAAGAATCCTGTTTCTCCTACTGTTTCTTCAGGGCAGGTTAAAGGCCACAGAGACCAGATGGTCCAGGTAGTTCTTAGTGAAGTTGAGTTCAGCAGAAGAAAAAGTCGGATTTCTTCCCACCGAAGAGAACAGTTTGGTAAATAAGGGAATGAAGTTTAACGGTGAATTCGCAGCGTACTCTGTATGCTGATCAACAGTTCCCCATTCTGACTCCAACTGTGTAGCAACAAAGAAACGAGCAGAAATAGTTCCAACTCAACCTATTTTATATATCAGCATCATGACACGGTGGAGGACCACCTTTGTTGTTACGTTTCTTATTTCTGCGCTTTACACAAAGATAAAGCACAACTCCGTATTGAATAGATCGATATGTGTGAGAGTGGCATTATATTTCTCTTATTGATCTGTTTCTCTCTTTTAACCTTTAACAAAGCTTGACTTGAACTTGAATCAAAATCATCCTATTTATTGAAACTCTACTCATGATTAAGTGAATGAAACGGTCATAATGGAAAAGTATTTTGCACATATAAAGCTTAAATCATCTTGTATCTTAGTCTCTGATATGAAAAACCTGAGACAGTAATTCTGTTGCTGGAACCAGCAGCCAACTTTGTGCACATTTTCAAATGAGGCGATTACGACGTGAAACACAAAAAAACAATGTTGAGTCTTATGACGTCCTCAAGAGTGAGGGTTCAGCTGTCTTATCTGGTCTGTTGAGGAAACCATACAAGTGCAAATCAGGCCTTTTGTTTGCTGGCACTCAGACACAGCAGGCATTGCCCCGGCAAATTAGAGTATGGAGATGGAGAGCAATATCCCAGGGGGTGCATGAAGACACAGGTGTACTTTTAATTAGGAATCTGACATTTCCTGCCTTTTAAAAGGAAGCATGCACCGGAGCTCTCGAGGTAAATAACCACAGTTGACAGACACGAATTCTGAACTGAAACGCGTCATTGTCATATGAAACCACGAAAGATCTTGCAAAGATTTACTGACGTTTCACTACCACAGCTACTTGATGCTGCCCTTCTACTCTTCTGTCTTCAGTCTCACAAATTCAAATAATTTCTATGGAACCGCAACAGAACTTACAGAGACAAGACAAAAAAAAAAAAGAAATGCTATTACAGAGTGGGTATCTTTTTCTCCTAAATGAGAAAACAACATGTTTATAGAGCCATCACTCAGGCAACAATAACAAGGGTTTGGTCATCAACAGAAAAAAAAAAACCTGTCACCCTCACTGTTTTAAACAGATGAGGTTAAAAATGAGAGTGAGGAAATGTTTCATAAAGTCAATTTCTCTCCTGCTAATACTGGCATTCAGAGATGAGGCTTAATGATCGTACAAGCTGGCGAAATTAACAACTTTTCCTCATAAGTAATGCGAGAACTTATTGAACAGACTCTCGGTTTTGTGTAGCACGCACTGTGAGGACAACAGTTCTAAAAACAGCAGCTGTAAAAGCTGGCAGGCCATCTCAGATTTGCTGAGTTGTCAACGACATCAGCTTTTCCGACGATAGAGTGATGCAACGCTGAGCCTTATCGGACGTGCTAAATTCAAAGCCTGAAATATTACTACACATTTGTGCAACACAACACTTTGTGTGACTCCCTCAGAACCCTTCGTATTTATTTTGTCACCCTTTGCTGGAGCCGCGAGGAACTACTGAACTAAAAAGTGCATATAAAGTTAAAACCAGCTCCACCTCCATGTTGATCCATCAGGAGAAACAGTCAGTAATATAATTTTCCTGCTGAACTCCTTATTTGACATTTGGGTTTATTGTTCTGTTAAAAGTAGTTAAGCAGGATTTTAAAGAGAAGACTTTTTTCCTGTAATAGAGATTGTTTTCCTGGCACTTTCACTCCCTCACAGTTCGTGAACGCACCATCGACCTCATCAGAGGTGATGGCAACACCACTCTTTTGAAAAAGGCAGTTCCGCGTGGAGACTTCTCAGTTTTTCAGACTGTATTAAAACCGATTTAAATGTTGTGGTGGCACGCAGGGGATGAGACACAGCCATTAAAGTTAGAAAATCTCATCACAATAAACTCTGTGCCTTTGCTTTTCATCTGTTCCGTTGGTATTTTTCGAATGAATGCAATTAAATGCATCAATATGAGCTGCATTCCTGTTGTCAAAGGTCTTTTGGTTTCCTGTAGTGCATTTAAAACCACATAAATAAGAACACGGCTCATTGCAGCATTGTCCCGTGGACGAATGTTTCTGCTCTCCCCTGGGGATCGTGCTGATTACCAGAGGAAACTGCTCATCGCTCTGGATAAAGTCACTATAATTTACGTCCGTGTGTTTACTCGTTAATTATTGATCACACACTCAATGCATATGTGATATAATCTGGTGGAGGTGGAGCCGGGGCTATCCTTTAAAAAAAAAAAAAAAAAAAAAAAAAAGGCAGGAGCTCACGAATGCACGCTGGCTCCCAGTATAATGGAATCAGATGGATAAAACGTGGCAAAGAAGGTACACGATATGAGCTGAATAAGCAACACAAAATCAGGCGATAAACATGCAAAAAAGCTTGGGGTGTGTGTGTTTGTGTGTGTGTGTGTGTGTGAGGGATGCAAAGAGATAGAGAAGGAGGGGAAGACAAGTCCTATTAACTGCAGTTTTTAGTTTTTTTTTTTTTCATGTCAGGCTTCAATGAGAACTGAGTCCTGAGAGAATTTCTGTGTTTTCATAGAGTAAACAGGCGGAAGTCACCTCTGAACTAATCTCTTCTTCTTTTACTGCAACCCCCCCCACCCAAAAAAAAAAAAATGAAACCCTTATTCATTAAAACAGCCAATCCAAAATGCAGTGGTATGTCAGCCTATTTATTTGTGTTCTGCACAGGATTTGTACTTTGTGCTTCTCTGCGCCGCACCGTTCCCTTTGGAGGGAAATGCTTTTACTGCTGTACATTTATTTGCTGTCACTGTCAATTTACTAACTTATTGTTATACTTCACTTGTAATCCTCAAAATTTTGAGGGTTAGATGTAGAACTTATAAAATGTGATCTAATAACAGATTTATTAATTGTTTTAATTAAAGGTGCTACATGCTTTTTCTTTTGTTTTCAGCCACCAACATTGGTTTCTCACTGAGCGTTGGTGGTTGTATTGAGCTTCAATCCAAGAGCTTCCATCTTTGCTTTGTTTTGCAAGATGAGATAAAATTTCCCATCTGACCCAGCAGGGTTAGTGACACCACCCACCTTGAGCTGAGGGCAGCTAGCTGGCTAGCAGGAATGATTGAAATAGAAGCAACACTTGAGTTTTTTTCCATCAGTGGAGCCAGCTCTCTCTCTTTAGACTCTCTTTATACATACTTTATGTATGTAGTGTTTACAAAAACCTACACATAGATAAATAATAAATAATCTAAATACTTCCTGCGTTAATATCTACACTTCTCTATCGGTGTCATCAGGTCCAAAGCCGGACAGACATCAGGAAGGAGTCTCCTTTATTCTTGGAATGTTTACATTTTTCTAAAGCTTGCAGCAGAGGGGCCCGTGGCCTTGGCTTTCCTGCAGGCTGACGCCACAAACTCCAACTGCCAGCGAAATTGTTGTCGTCGTCATTTAAATCCCATATCCATATTTTATGAACATGTGAACTCTGATTATATTGCCCTTCTGCACTCTGGCTCTGATTCAGTTTAGCAGCCCACCACCACACACTGTGTATCACTTCACAGCGTCTGCCTGTTGGAGGACCTGTGAGAGGAAGCTTCTGAAACGCACTGCCCTGGCACGGCCGTTGAAATATAAATGCCACATACACACCGTTAATCAAAAGTGAAACGGCGTTAGATAAGAAATAGGAAATGTTCCTCCTCACAATGGCTCTGCAGGTTGCACGGGGAGTTGTGGCTTGGTAACACACTGCCCCCTGCAGACCGGCAACATGAATGACTGCTGCGGTTCCATGTAAATCCCAAACACTACCTCAAGAACATCAAAATGTCAGCATTCATAGACCGTCTGTCAAACACCTCTCAGGTCAGCTTCCCTTTAACGGCCAGCTGAAACCGAAGAACCTGACATAAATGCTGTCTGCACATCCTGGCTCTTCCCCTGCAGTGCTTCCCTCTGGTGGTTGTGAGATGAGCATGAACTAGTTTTTCTCCCCAACTCCAAGAAACTTCATTTGGCTTAATCAAGAGCATTCAAGAGATGGACTTTCATTATCTCCTGCCTAGACTGCTGAACCAAGGAATCTGTTGGATTGGACCATATTTATATGCTGCTTTAGGGCAACAACTCTCAGATTCATTGTGGAGCCATACTCACTGAAGTTGTGTGCAATCTTCTGGTCCAGCATTATATTCTGGGTGTTGCTCTGCTCAGCGATGCCGAACGTCCCCAGATCTCTAACAGCAAATTGCTCGTATAAGCGCGAAGTGTCGATTTCAATCCTCCTGGTGCTTTCTTGCATCCAAAATGATTTTGCAATCTGCCGACAAACAAATTAATTCAATGCTGAGACGACTCCATTTTATGAGGAAATCAATGTTGACATTACACAGGAGCACTTCTGGGGCAACAACAGGCTAAGTGACAGAAAAACAAGGACTAATTCGCAACAGTGATGCAATATAAGGAATAATGAAGCAGGAAACCGAGCAGACGCTGACCTTTCTGTGTTTGCCACAACAGTGAAACACTACATTTAAATATGAATAATTCATATTGATGAGAACCTTTGTAGGTTTTTATACTAACTGTGGAAAAAAAATATGGTAATTTGGAGCCCTCTGATGAATGAAGTTTGAAGTGGCAGTGTTACCTTCTCTGAGCCAACGAGGTCCCAGTGGAAAGCCTTGGTGCGTGTTTTTTTCACATTCGTCCTCGGTCTGAAGGGTAAAGGTGGCGGGGCCGGGATGCTCGGGGGTGAAGGCCCTTTCACAACTGATGAGCCCGATTCATGCTTAAGAGACTCTGGAGCTGTGGGACAGGATGTGAGCGTAGCACAGTTGGCCGAGGGTGGGGGAGAGGTGGAGGACGGCGACAGGGGGATGACACGGGGAGAGGTTGGTGACAGCACAGGAGGCGAAGTGTCACGTCCCATTGCAGCCTTCCTGGAGCTGCGAGGCGCAGGAACAGGCTTTGTATAATCAGGGGAGGGATAAGTTGGACTCGTGTCACCGCTGGAAGTTGGATCTGCATTTACATAATCAACAGGAGGAACATCGATAGCCCCCCTATTAAATCCTCCACTCGATTCGAGATCTACGTCGGTGTCCTCTGCGTCCTCGGCTATGGTGAGATTTCGAGGCGTCTCGCCCTTTGACTTCCTCTTCCATTCCGAGCAGAGTTTGTCGATGGCGTGGACCCAAGCGTCTCGCACCCTCTGGATATCTCCTTTTGGGCTGGCTTGATCTGAGACAGGCACCTTAAATCTGCAGCACATTGAAAAAAACATTTAACTTCCCTCATTATCAGAGATAAGTCTGGCTATAAATAACCAAGCCGTTTGTTTTTCACTTCATCGCTCGCTGTGTTACAAGCGCACTGAAGAGGCCACTAACTGAAAGGACGCACAACTTCAGGCCTGTAAATGAATTCATTAGCTGCTGAGACTCAGACTCACTGGTACTCGTTTTTGTGGGTGGTGAGGGTGAAGGCGTCCGGGCTGTCAGGCTTCTGGACGCTGGTGTCTCCGTCCGACAGGTGAATCACGACGCACTGGGGCACAGCGTCGGCGGGGTCTCGACACCCGAAGGGGACCAGGGTCAGCTGGGCCTGGTGAAGCTGGACCTGGTATCTTCAACAGAATGTAGCAGTGACGTGAAAATGTAAACCAGCACCTCAGCTGTGTACACATCCTGCACCAAGTCTGGGACAAGGTCACTTTACTTTGTTAGCCGAGCCGAGTCCTTGCTTGTCTTTTTGTCACTGCAGCAAATTGCTTCTCTTGCTTTTTATGCAGCCTTGATATTATTCAAATTGCTGAAATAATTTTAGCGCTTTATGTTGACTGTGTTTCCATGAACCTTTCAAAGCGCCTTACCACGTTTAAGTATCTGCTATTATTACACTTGAAGCCCACGTAGGTTTTGACCAAAGAGAACATGCTGGGCATCAATGCAACTGTTCATTTAGACTAAAAGGAGAAAACGTGTTTCACCCAACATCCAAAATAACTGTTATTTGAGAAAATATAACAAATTGCTTTTCATGTTGAATGAGAAGATGAAGACCGTGTTGAGACAGGAAATAATGAGACACCACCGACTCCGCCCTCCATCAGATTGTTTGAAAATCTTCCTCTCACTGATCTACACCTTATTGCCGCGTGTATTTTGTGAGTAATCAGGGAGGCGGACGCAAGTGCAGACTCACAATAAGTGGTTCGGTTAGACTACAATGATGGTTGTTAACACTGATGACCTGTCAGGTAGAAATGAAGTGGGAGGGGGGTGAAGAACAGCTGTGGAGGTCAGTTAGGTCTTTTTTTTTTTAAATAGTTCTGTGAGAAAGTTTCTGCAAAAACTACTTTAATGCTTTAACTGCTTCAATGTTTAGATTTTTGTAGCTACTTAAGAAACAAGAATTGGTTTATATGTGAGTTTCAGCTGGGCTGGTTGTGCGTCTTTGAGGTTAAAGCTATGCTGATGAGGGTCGTACTTCTGGGCTTTACAGTTCGGGTTCAGTTTTCACACCTCCACATAAACACACGATTTTATTATGCTGGACCTATTTAACTTCACTGCTCAGAGTTTGACACTAAAAGTGTGTTTTGACATATTTCTCTGTTGTGGTTCAGTACGTTATGCAGGATTCAGTGCCCTGAAAATCGACTTTTCAACATAAAATTAGCAAAAATGTTGTGCGGTACGGCATTTCACACCTTTGAATGTTTACACGTTTGTGATTTTCAATAAGGGAGAATAAATAAATGTAGTATTCAGGATTTTAAACTTGCTAACTTGGAAGTTTCTCGATGGAAAATGTTACATCAGATGTATTAATCAAAGCAGTCTGTCTGTGAAAGTATCAAAGTGGCTTTTAAAGATATAAATTCAAAACGTGCTTTGAATTCAGATGCAGTATGAAAGTGATTAATAAAAAGAGTTCAATCAAAAATATCAGTGTGAAGAAAGTGACTGCAAATCGTTTTTCATCACGTCTGTGCTGTAAAGACACGGCCGTACTTCACCCATCTGAAGGAAGCCAGGCCTCCTCTGTGCAGCAACAGGACGCCTTCAAGAAGGCGCTGAGCCGGCTGACGCTGCTGATGAGCTTCGGCGTCTCCCTCCTCGGGACTCCTGTATATATTCCCATAAATGATCTGATTCACAAGCTGCATTATCTGTTGGTTGAAAAAAATAAATAAATAAAAGAAGAAATTGATGACGTGAGGGCATCAGTACACAAAAATGAGTGCAGACTTCCTCTCAACAATAACAATAACCTAAAGCATAGATTCACCTTGTGCTTGTCCTCCACTGATGTGGCTTCCAGTTCATAGTCGTGATGTTCTTTAAAAGAGATGGAGAACCTGGAACCGGCTGCATCGTCGCAGCTCTTGACCGTGGAGAAGGGAAGCTGTCTCTTGATGATTCCTTTTTCAATGCTGCACAGCATTTTGGTGTTGAAGTCGATCTGCACGGTCATAATGACAGTGTTTATACTGTGGAAACAAACAAGCTCGCAACCCGCCATTTTAGTACTTTAGTAAAATTGTTGGCTATAAAGAGCTTATTTTGCACTCATGTTGGTTCTTAGTTAAATGTGCTGTTTTGATGCGAGTACAGGACATTGAGTCTGTTAGATTTATTAACTACACACTTTAGATTATGAATAGATGATGCTTGACTGAGACTGTGTTCTACAGATTCAACCGCCCTCCCCGTTTGTATGAAACTAACCCAAACTAACCACATAGTTGGAGTTGCTCTGCTCTAAAGTTTCAACAAAAGCTGAGCATTATAAATTTTGGCGGGTGATCTGAAGACAAACTCCTTGTCAGTTCAGCTGTACAGAATAAACTACTGTGGCTGTTTCGCGAAACCAGCAATCGCAGCGTGACCCAGATTCAGCCTGCAGTGGTTTGACTGTATCTGCGGCTTGTTACTGTTCATTTTCTCCTCTGCTGTAGTGCGTGCATTCGAGTCTTTCATATCCGTACAGCTACAGGTCCTGTAGCCTGTGGTTTATGCAGAAGATTTCCAGTAGGCGTGGGGGGAGGCAGTGAAGTGTGTAGAGGACCCACCTGCAGAAACACTTATGACTATGACTCTGTTGAATGAAGGAATTGTTCCAGGGCTGTTCACTTTAGTTCAGTGCTTTCAATCATACATTTTTAATCTCCAGAGAGCTGAGCTTTCATTTGATACGAATCTTGGTGGGACTTTCTAGTGTCCAAAAATGCAGCTAACAGGTCTAAGGTCTGGTTGTTTCGCTGTGACATTCACTAGAGGAGGAATCCAAAAGACTTTAGTGGTCTCTTGAGTTTTTATTCAGACCAGGATGCCCAGAATTTAATGCAACATCGCAAAATGTGCAGGAAAAAAAAAAAAAAAACGTATGTCGTGCAAAAACACGTTTTTTAGTGTTTGAAGTTTGGTTTAAAAACTTTTTCCACTCAGAATGAGCTGTAGTCATTTTTGCAACAACACAGTTGCACAACTAACAACATTCCCATCAGCATGAACTGCACTTTCTTTCATGCTTATTAGTTATATTAAAATCCAAAAACCACAACGCATCAGCATGAAGCTGTGTCCTCTTGGTCTTCTGTCTCGGATGCTTCGTTGTTCTGCTCACCTGAAGAACCCGTTTCTGCCATCTGTAGTGACTGTGCTTATGGACGCTGAAGTTGTACTGTGACGGCTGCTGCTGCTCCTGCAGCAGAGACACAAAGCAACAACACTTAAGTCTTTTCATGAGCATTTTAAATCAAGTATCTTTTGTCCTTCAACATCTTCGTGTGAAGACATTAAACTAGATGTGCCTTCATTCCTCAGTAAAGAAACTTCTGGGTGAATCAATGTGGTCGGAGACGGATTCACGTCAAACCGACCCAGCAGGCTGAGCAGGTCATTAACACAACTGCAACACAGTTACAGTAAACCGGTCTGTATTTTAGTTTCCTGTTTTTCCCCATCTTCACTCTCTGAACAGGACACTTTCAAAGGATGCAAACTATATTTTTCATGCAGGAATCCTGTAACTGTTTAACCTGAAAAGGCCAGAATTTGGGCCTTTATCTGCTTCACCTTCTCAGAAGATAATAAGGCGAACAGTTGCCAATTTCCACAGATTATAAATGATCTGAAGTTGTATTTTTGGGGGGAAATGTCTTGCTCTTAAGGTGCTAAATGATTCACTAGCTAGTTGTAAACTTTGTGTCTGCTACTTCTTTTTTTTTTTCTAGCAACAGCTATATAAAGAAAAAGGACCAGCGACGTTGCTGATGAGGTTGAAAACCCAAACAAGCTGAAATACTGCAGAGAACTGCAGCGGCACAAGGAGATTATGTGACGTTTCCAAATTAGTTCATATAAAATCAGGACTTTAGTTATTTACTTCTCTGCTGTGTTTCCACCAGGCCAAGTTGTTGCGCCATATTTCTGCTTGTGTAATTGTGAAACGACGATACGGCGTGTTAATTAGTAACACACAAGCACTGGAGACGTATTGATCTCAGCATGAAAGCAAACACAGGACTCGTGAACGCAACGTTTGATATTTGCTTGAGACGTTTGTCATAAGAAAGATGTTTAAACAGTCCTGACTGACGTCACTCTCAACACAACACAACAGAAAACTGTGAAACTGTGTCTGACACGTCGGTACCTCGTCGGCGAGGATCTGCTGGTCCTTCCTGGCCAGGCTCAGAGCATCCTCGATGGACAGCTCGCCACTCTTCACCTTGTTCATGATGCTCAGCTGCATCTCGTTGCTCAGCTGAAATCACAACCCATTAATTAAAAAAAAAGTATTAATGTGGGAAGCTTTGGCTGTTTTTCTCAGTTATATTTGCTAAAATATTAATAAAACATTAGTAATAAAGTCTAACCATTTAAATCAGCCTTTATCTTTGTAAACTTTTTTTTTTTTTCTTTTGATGGGGCCCTTTTTTTAATCTTTGAATGTGTTTTCATGCTCTTCAGTTTCTTACAACAACTTGCATCACAACACTTGAGTGAAAGTTGTGCTGAGATGTTCTCACAGATGGTTTTTGATAAAAAGGGCAAACTTAATCTGATTTTCTCTGCTTCATGTGTCGGCCTCAGCTCGGTGGAACAGTAAAGAGGAACTGGTGCAAAAGTACAGTTAACATCTGTATCTCTTTAACATTTCGATTCCAGGAACACGCTGCCTTCCCTAAATCAGTCACCGTCTTTCTGAGTACTCGAGCGCTCCCGTTGTGGGAAACTACACAGCAGGGAAGTCGAGTTGAATTGAGGAAGTAAAAGTGCTCCAGAGACTCCCATAAACTCTTCAAAAGCCTCCTCTCCTCCTTGCACCATAGACCTGACGCTAATGAAAGTGAGAGCTCATTTGTGTGAAACTAAAAGCATACAGAGAAGCTGCTGGTAGTTAGTGACTCATCTACGCTCTCTGAATCAGAGCCCGCTGTTAAAAGGAGTTACTGCCTGATGCTGCCGTTCTTGTCCAAGTATAAAAACTGAGATCTTACCTTTGGTAAGTCCTCCGTGTATCTGTCCATTCTGGGGAGATTGTCCTTCCTCTTTGGTCCTAAATTCGGCATCATCTTCACTATACATGCCCCAATCAATCTACTCTCCTCCTGTAGCACTGACGATTGTTAAGCTGGTTTGTTTTTTTTATTTATTTTTTTTTCTTACTACAGAGAGATCAGAGATCGGCTCCTCTGACCGGGCTGAAGGAGCATTGCTGGTATTTGTGTCATTTTCTTTTCCCGCCCTCTCTTTTCAGCTCAGGTTGCATTGAGGTGAAAAGCAGCCACTCCCACAGCTCCCAGTAAAGTGCTTTCAGTCGGGTTGCATGCCTCCACTTGCAGGACAACATGCCTTATCAGTTATTTACCCACTTTTATCCAGGAGGGAGCACTAAAGGAGTCAGTGCAAAGCAATAATACAGCTCTGATAAAGACAATAAAAAACCCAGCTTCTCCACGATAGTTCTGTTGGATGGATAATAAATTCCTGCTCAGGCTATAATTGTCTTCCCCATCAAATACATGTACAGGATGTGACCTGCAGAGTCACCTGCAAACCTAAAAAGCAACAAATTACTTTTGCAAGCAAAACCTTTCAGAACATTCCCATTTCTTTTTTTGTTTTGCTGATGATTAGGTCAGAAAAACTCTTACAGAACTACAAAAGAACTCAACTATGTACAGATGCTACACAAGAACGTCTACAAAGGGTCGTGTTGGAAATCACAAAAACCAATTCTATTTTCAGAATTTCACTTGCTTAGATTGGGAAATTTTGGTAAAATCAGAGTGTGTGAATATATCTACAAGTCAGGTCTCACTGCTGAGAATGCTGCACAGATGTCATTTTATACCAACGCTGCTGTAATTGGGACACATCTCAGCTCTGGGCTGCTCACCCACTCACTTTCTTTATTTAGACAGTTACATTAAACCGGAAAAATGTATGTATTCAATCATGAGAGGAGTGAAGCGACATGTTGACCAGTCAATTAAGACGTATTAGATGAAGAAATGCAGCATAAACGGGAAAAAAATAATAAATTCAACCAGACACCCTTAAGATCGTACTGGTGGGTTGTACATAATTTGATTGAAGGAAAGTTTGTCATGTTGTGTTGCGTTTACACCTCCTTCTTGTAGTTGTGGTCTAGTTCTGTTACTCATCAAAACCTCACCACCATAAAACTGCTTCATTTAAAATTAAACAGCAGAAATATGATTAAAATATAAAATAAATACAGTAGTTATTTTTTTCTTTGTCTTTCCAAACATTTCACAGGCTCGAAGTTGTTATCATTTAATCATCATGTTTCTGCCTTTAGGCTACTGTTTGGTATGTGGGGGAATAAAACTTTCATGTATTGTAGGTTTTGGGACAAAAATGTCCCCAAACAGCACATTTTGCCCCCGGCCCCTCAGACATCACCTCACTCGAGCCATCTGAGGCTGCTGCTGATTCAAGCTGAAAGTCATCTTTCCTTTGAAAAGACGGGAGGGAATTTCCAGCATCAGCCAAAGAATACAATAACAGACCATTCCTCCTCCTGGAAAAATGTTTTTTTTTTTTTTTCGTTTTTTTATGTAAACTGCATGTAAAAAAAAAAAAAGAAAAAAGGGTGTTTTTGGTATAAAAGTCTATTTTCCACATGCTGCGTGTTTAAAATGTGTCCGCACTGAATATAAATTCAGCTTGTTTTGTGTTTCAGACAGAGCCTGGAAGCAGCTCCATCATCAGAGCGCCTGACCACAGAGAAGGTAAATCATCTTTTTGCGCACTGACGGCTGAAATTAAGAAAATGCACCTGCCACGCAGTTAATCCCAGTAACGAAGGTAGTAATATTTACCTCTGACTGCTTATGTGTCTCTCTGATCACCGTATCTGCACTTTGCAGTCCAAAAAATGTCTTTTTTGTGCTTAATGGTAATGATCCAAATGACGCTTTTTCACAGCTTCCATTACGTGACTCGTATTTTGAAGCTGACTCACAAATTATTACAACAACAAGGTAAAAACAGTTATCATTAACAAGACAGAGAAAATGCTCACAGTTTGAAAAAGGAACCGGCAGAGAACAAAGAATCTGGCTGAATTAGCCAGTGCAGGATAATATTAGTTTATTTAACTGAATATTGATGCTGCTGCGCTGGCTAGTTTAATCAGAAATGAGACATCAGGTGTCGTCATCTTATACTTCACTGCTTTGCACATATTTGTTGTGTTTTGATACATGAATACTGAAAGAAAGGCATTTTGTTTTGTTCTCGTTACCTTCGTAATACATTAGTAGATGCAAACAGCTTTTTGCTGTTTCGTCCTTAAATAAGAGGAATTTTCAGGAGACTTCACCTGCCGTTTTGCTGGACTTTTAAATTATCTATCAATAAAAGAACATAGAGGAAGTGCTGATGATTATCAGACACACAACACCGCTGCCCTGAAGGGATTCACCTGTACTGGGTGAACCGTTAACCAGTTTCACACTTTATTTACGAAGCTGTGGAAATTTGATTTTAACCTTTAAACAATCATCAAAACCTAAATAAAACAAGTTCATATTAGAATTGTGTTAGCAGGAACACAATGCAGGTGACAAAAAAAAAAAAAAGATTTACATTTTAACATCACCTTCTCTGTACCAACTCCGCCATCATCCCTCCGTTGTGTATTTCACCAATACAGGACAGGTCATGGCGGGGTTGGTACCAAAAACATACAGAGAGTGACAAAGAAGAAAATCTGATGCGATATGTTTGTTGACAAAAATATCAGGAGTTTCAGTACCTCCATTACAACTTTTCATAAACATGGTCTAGAAAAATACAAGAAGTCTAACGTTCAGAAGTTCAAGGTGAGGTTAAAATCCACAGAAATACGGTCTGCGATATAATGACTTTTTTCTAAAAGCTTACTAAAAGGAAGTTAACCGGAATCCAGTGGACTTTCCAGAAGAGACATTCAAATCTTGTGCCTTTTTTTTTTTTTTTTCATCTGCACTTCATTTCTTTAACGCCTTAACTGCTGGAATACACAAGCAAGTAGATCCAAGAGGCACATTTCCAGGGAAGTGGCTGTGATGGTCAACGCCTTTCACATGCAGTACGGTCACAGAGCTGATCGGCAGCAGCTGTGGGAGGAAATCATGTCATGACAAGTGTCAGGGGAATCCTGACAGCATCAGGGGTTTTAGTCGAGAGAAGGTGTGGCCAAAAGATGTGACGACAATGAACACCATTGTCTTTTTGAGAGCCCTTTGGATTGACAGCACAGATTGTGATTGACACTTTCCTTTGTTTGTTAGTTTCCATGTGAAAGACTGACACAGTTAATAAAAGCTCAATAAAACATCAGGTGCCCTTTTTAAATGCACAACACGGTGTTGTCATGTACTGCACTTAAAGGCAGGTTTGATTTGTAATTTAATACTTTACATTCAGTCACATTTATTATCAGAAGGAAACTCAGTGGATCGTACGAGCTGACACTTTTTCTGCCACACTTATAACGACCTACATGAATTATTGATTATTTTTACACCATAACAGTGAAATTTGCCTCTTTTTTTTTTTTTTTTTTTCAAACATCAATAATACTCCTTTAATACATTTTGCACTTAGTGCCAGTCCTGCTGTGTCCAATAGACTGCATACTATAACATACCTGCAGTATATTATTGTTATTATGGGTATTTTAGGGACCAAAAACTAAAGGTTAAGCAATGACTTTACAGGAAATGGTCAAAAAACACGTGGGAAGTCCCCCCCCCCCCCCCTCCTTCCCCACAGTCAGCCACTCCCTTACAGTTAAGAGGGTGTGAAGCAGGCAGACACAAAGACAGACGGACTGAGAGGACGAGTCCTGCTTCCAGCTCAGCTTTCTGTGGGGCGTCTGCTGATGAAGATGATGATGATGATGAAGATTTTGCTGATAATCTGCACACTTACGGTGAGTGTGTGTGTGTGTGTGTGTGTGTGTGTGTGTGAGAGACAGATCGTGGGATGGAAGCCGATCACGTTACTTCTCTGTCTCCACCGATTTCCACCGATTCCCTCCGTTCGTCTTTTTCTCAGATGTGCAGTTTTAAATCTGAATTTAACTCGAAGTAAATGAGGACTGAAGTTTTTCTGAAATAAGATGCGTCACCACTTACTTTCACTTTCGCTCCTCCTTTGCGGTAAAAACATGTGACTCCATTTTATTATAACGTTAATATTTAACCCCGGAAAGGAAAACAGAGCTGCATGTCCGCCTTCAGCTCAGCAGAGGGAGGTTTGGTACTTTCCACCCGCCTCCCTTCTCAGATAGGAAGGAAGTAAACCAACTGCCATGCCACAACAGAACCCCCCCACCAAAGACATGGTGGGACATCATGCCTCTTCTGTTTCTTGTCCTGCAGGCAGTGACGGCTGCTGAGTTCCACTGTGACCCCCAGACTCAGTACGGGAGGGAGGGACAGTGCTGCAAGAAGTGCAATCCAGGTACACCCTTAACCCCCCCCCCCCCCCACACACACACACACACACACACACACCCCACCTCCGTATTTCTATCATCACCCGTCTGTTTTCTATTTCTCTTCCAAAGGTGCTTTTGTGTTATTTTGCTCACTTCCAGTGAAAACTGAAGAAAATGAGAGCCGGTTATTTGTGTGTAACTGCACTGAATCCATCCAGCTATATTCTAATTTGGATATGGAAAAGTTTCAGTTTTGCTTTTGTCTTTTCCTTTATTGGCTTTCTTCTTTGAGTTTTGTTTCTCCCAAAGTCATTGTTTGGTGAACTTGAAGCGAAAAGAGCAACACAACTCTGGTGTCCTTCTGTTAAATGTCAAGCCAAAGCTCAGAAGTTGTTTGTTTGTCGTCGACTCAAGCAGCTAGTTAGAAGTTAAGTTTGTTGTTTCTGGACTGTTTACCAGGACCTGCAGAAAAAAGTGCTTCTGTTTCCAACTCGATGCTCTGACAGATCTGAACTCCTCCACCGGCTCCCTGTAGAACTGACGTTTTTACTCAAATCTTTAAAAGCGGCTTTAAGGTTCAAACGTCCACCAGAATGACCCCTCACGCTCTTAAACTGTGAAACATCCCGTCGAGACATCTCAGCCTTTTAAACCACATCTGTTCAATTTAGCATTTAGCATTTCCTTATCATTCATATGTTTCCTCGTCCTCTTCATATTTATCAAAGCACTTCGAGCTCGACGAGAGCTTTAAAAGTTCAGAGATGAATCTGTCAGTTTAATCACCAAACGAAAGCAGACAGAATGATCTGCTTGTTGTTGGAGCTGAGCATGACACGGTGGTGCAGCGGATGGCAGCACTGACTCACAGCAGGAACCTGTGTGGGCTCCTTCAGGGTCAGGTGTGCTTTCACCTCAAATTTGGATGACTCAACACCCCAGAACTCTTCTTTTGAATCACATCTCAGATAAATGACGCTACGTTTCAGTGCCGTGCATCTCGCTTTTTCTTTTCAGGCACCTACATGGTGAAAATGAGCTGTGAGCTACCTGACTGCAAAGAGTGTGGAGAGAATCATTACCAGGATGATTTCACAACCGACGCAGAGTGCAAACCTCAGCCGTTCTGCGATCGAAGTGAGCCTTCGCAGCATTCGACCCGTTTTCTTGGACTTTCTGCTCGGAGTCGCACAGCTTCATAACTTGCGTCTCTCCTTCTTTCAGATAAAAACTTTCAGCCTGCTGTCAGTCACAACAAGAGGAAGCGAACCACGTGCCTGTGTTTGTTGGGACACCACTGCTCCAGTGAAGCTTGTATTACCTGTGTACCGCACACCTCCTGTGAACCGGGACACTGGTCTCGGCGCGTAGGTACGATGCACCGAAACGGCATTTTGCACTCACGAAAAGCTGCGATCTGGTTTGACTTTACAATATGGTGAAGCTTTTTGGTTTGCTCTCGGCTTGCAGGCAACAGCACACACGACACAATATGCGAGAAATGTCCCGTCGGATGGTTTTCTGATAAGACGTCATGGAACAGTAGCTGTCTGAAACACACAAAGTAAGTATTTCCTCTTCTCTGTGTTTACATATGAAAAGAGACAGAAGCACTCAGAAATACACCAAAGAAAGAAAACCTGGAGTTTCAGGTTACCTTTTTCTATTGTTGGCTCAGACTTTACTACTTGCGTGAGCCACTTCTCCTTGTTTGGT
This sequence comes from Echeneis naucrates, assembly GCF_900963305.1. Classification (NCBI taxonomy): domain Eukaryota; kingdom Metazoa; phylum Chordata; class Actinopteri; order Carangiformes; family Echeneidae; genus Echeneis; species Echeneis naucrates. Next base: position 2,809,406 of record NC_042517.1, read on the forward strand.
TCTGTCTCTTGACGTTTTCATTGTTGAATAAATTATCGTTGGAGTTCTTTGGAAATTTTGCAAGAATTGTTACCAAGAATTGGATGACGATCTGTGAAAACAATACAATGGTTGTTGAGTTTGTATATGATGTCATTCGTGCGGTAAAAGAAGAAATGGTGGTGACAGCGTTGATGAAGCCAGCCCCCCCGAACAAAACAGAAGTAGCTCACTTTTAATAACAGCTCATCACTAAAAATTGGTAACACACCAAAGACCGTCCGAAAATGTGCTCGTCAGCATTAATGTGACTCTGACAGCGGCTGATTAAACGTAAAGTAGAGCCTCCTTTTGGCTTCAGGTCCATTTTAGGTTTGACAGCGTTACAGTGTTTATCACTAAATCATTCATTCATTCATTCATTCATTCATTCATTCATTCATTCATTCATTCATCTTCCACTGATTATCCGTTTCCGGGCTTCGGGTCTAGAGAGTCTTCGGGTTTAGAGTCACCAGTTAACCCAAACATGATGTCTTTGGACGGAGGGAGGAAACATGGAGACTCCACACAGAAAGGCCAGAGGCCGGGAGCCGATGGCGCTGTGGTGCCCAGGCCAGACTTACCAGGAAATCAAGAAACCTGTTATCGCCTGCTCAGTTCACTTGGCAGAAATCAGAATCATTTCCTTCTCCCTTCACTGAGCCTTTCAGTGGAACTCAGTGTGCTATAGAGGACTTTTAATGATAATGACTCATATTGGTCCTAAAACTGACATATGAACCAACCCTGCCATCATTAAAGCTCCTTTTCCACTGATCCTTTAACATCAGGTTAGTGCCGACAAAGGAGAGGCATACAAAGCTGTTTGAAGAAATCCAGGCATGGGAAAAGGATGAATAACAAAGGGACTCGGCTCCATCAGCGTATTTCTGTTGTCTAACATAATAGGCTATATCTTTGACTTAATTACAAACAAAAAGAGAATACGTGCTTCTCAAATAGCTTCATCATGAGCAGGAATCTCTAAAACAACCCTGCAGAAACCTTTTTTATTCTGAATTTCAGAGCGAATGTTTGACTTACAGCTGAGAGACATTAGGGCTGATAAATACTTTGTGTTTACTGCAGAATCATTTGACCTGCAACATTTTCCATTCTTATTTGGGCCAAGTGAGTTTTTTTTTTTTTTTTTTGGGGGGGGACTTATATTTGTTGGTCTAAAATAAAAAACAGTTGAATTGGATTATTTTCTAGCTTTAACACCAACACGACGAGTCGTCCAAATGGGAGAATATCTTTTCGATGATTGGTGATCAATCCCAATCTGGGCCTAAACCTTTCACCTGAATGTTCTTTGCTAATTTGTACAAATCAAAATCCAGATTCTGTCTCATGCTGGCTAAATTTAACGCTGAAGTGATTGACGCTATTATTTCTTTTTTTTTTTCCCAGATGTGAAGGCGAATACCAGATTAGACTGAGTGGAACAGAAACATCTGACAATGTTTGTGGTGAGTTGTGCGTAGGAAGATGAATTGTGGATATTTCTCACTTGTAGCTTGTCTGGAGCTGTGCGGTTAGTGGGGGTTGTCTTCCTCAAAACGAAACTGTCAAGGTTACAGGACTGTTTCTCTTAAACATATTCTGGTCTGTGGCCATTTCACACCTTTCACCTGCACACGATTCACACAGTATTCGTGTGTGAACTAAAGCGTCACGTTTGTGGACACAGACACAAAATGCTGCCTTTGTTTCTTCACACTGCTTTAATTTGTACTTCCTCTGCTAAAGTGTGATTAGTAAAGTGGCAGATGCTACATTTCCTGTTGCGCTGTACATTTTTTCACAGATCTGTAGTTCTGTAAAAACAGATCAAATCACTGGATGTTATTTATTGAATTTGACTCTGCTGAAAGAATCATGTAGCTTATTTTTTCTTTTGTTGCAGAGAAAATTCAGCGAGAGCACAACGTCGCCATCATCATATTTGCTGTGCTTGCTGCAGTTGTGCTCATCGCCATATGCGTTGCGTTTGTGTGCAGAGGTAAACGTCGCTGGATGTGTTCTTTTCTGCAACATATTTAATGAGCTCCTTCAGTGATCCTCTTCATGCACTCATGTTGTCCTTTCTTTTTTCATTTTGTGTCAAAAAAAAACAGAAGGTGCAAGAAGAAGTATAAAGGTACATCTGATTTTGACTTTATTTCTTGCTTTGCTGACTCATGCATGCGATTTGCAGTCACTTTTGTAGAAAAGGGACAGTTTACCGGGATGATTATGTCAGAAAACATCCATCTGCAGTTCACCATAATGTTACTGAAATGATGCTAACCTCCAACTTCTGCATCTTCTTGCTTTGGACATTTGGAGGGAAATGGAGATGTCACAAGTCAGACGCCACTTTCTTAAAATAAGACGCTTTAAAGAGGAAGTAATCTTAGCTTGGTTTATCATTAAGATCAGAAATAGGACATCCAAATTTGAAGCTCACTACACAACATCTTTATTATTTCTCATCCTTCAACATCTTCTTTTATTTCCGTATTAATATTTGTTCTTGTTTCGCTCTTTCAGGACTGTATTAATTCATGCCACAGAGAAACGTGGGAGCCGCAGAGGGACACCATCGTGCCGATGACACCAGAGGACGATGCTGAGATACAGCCCATGTTTGATCAGACAGTGGTCTCACAGGAGGAGGCCAGTTCGAGGACACCGGAGGAAAACGAGGACGAGCTGAACGGGGAGATGTCCGTGGGTCCCCATCGCACCGAAAACGGAAATTACGTGGGGCAGGAGATGGGGAAAACAGAAACTGTCCCCCGAGAGGAGTCGTGCACGCAGTCGCATTCAGGGACTGAAAATAGCCTAAACTCCACCTTCTGAAAAAATAGGATTGTGTCTCATTCTTCATTTTGCACATCATTTTGTCTGAAGCTGTATGTTTTATTTTTGTAAATGGATTTAGCTATTTTGCGCTGTTTATTCTCTGTGTTTGTATTTGGACACGGTAAACTGTAATTACCGTGATTGTGTAGCATGTAATTTTGTAAAAATTTGCATTAAAATGTGTTCCACTTGTTTTTTTTTTTTTAACCAGAGAGTTTACTTTAACGTGTCCACAGTCCCGATCCAAAGTGACCCACAAAGCTTTGGGCCATGTAGGCAGGAAGTGTAAAGCTGCAGCTTAGAGCTCCTTTAGCTCAGTTTGTTCTCATTTTGGGAAAATCACAACAGATGAAATCCTGTTTACGTAGTCCACCACTGTTCCGACAAGTGTCACTGAAATAATGAAGTGTTGTGGCCCACTTCGGCATATTTCCTGATTTCTGAATTTTAATTCCTATAAGTTGCACTGAACAATTGTGCGTTCAGATTTAACTGTGTTATGTCTCCAGAAACCTTTTGCTCCAATCACCTCCCAGGTTTGAGTGCCTGTTAGTGTTTATCCCCTTCAGATCCCTCCGCTGGGGGCAGAGCTCCTGGTCTCATTAGACTGTAGTTATTGTGCACTTCCTCAGAGAGGCGCTACAGGCTCACTGTCCTCAGGTAGTAGAGTCTTTAACTGCTGGATGGGAAAAAAAAAAAAAATAGGGTTGAAAGAGAAGCAGATACAAGCCCCTTCTTATTCATTTGTATTCACCTGTTTGCTGTAAGAAAAGGCAGAAGTTAATCTGCTCTCTCTCTCCGTCTGTTTGTAGGGATTTGCATGTGGATGTGAAACCAGAGGACAACTGCCTGCTGCTCATCATCCCCGGATTAACAGCAGAGGTACACACACTCCAATCTTCACACAGACCTGAGTGATGGATGGAGGAGGATCCATGACTGAGGTCAAAAACGGAAAATAATCCATTTGCATTCACACAGAAGGTTTATTTTATCTGAGATCTTAAACTTTAAAGGTTTAATCTCCCTGTGGGGGAGGATTTACTGGACTTGTGTGTGATGTGCAAACTAAGTTCGATGCTTTCTTTGTATTCATCAACTTTACACGGATAAACCAACTTTTGCTGAAGACTGAATTATCTTATCTCTCCTTACTTTGGTGTGATCAAAAGGAAAATGAGTGGAGTGTGGCTTCACTGGAATCATTTTCCTCCTGCATTTATTAGTCAGATAAAGGTGAAGGACTGCGCAGTTTCGCAGGAAGCTGGACTTTATTTAAGCAAAAATATTTCTTCGTGTTTAGACAAAGGAAACATAATTTACAGGTCGTCGGTGGAAAAATACATCTACATATATTTACAGTAACACAACATGTCAGTCTTTGGTCTCCGAAAAAACAAAAACAAAGAAAGAATTTCATTTCAATGCAAACTTCAGGAGATCCCTGAGGTCTGAAGAGTAAAGTGCAAACGATGTGGAGAGAAAAAGAAGTCTGTGGTTTCTGCCTCAATGCCCGTTCAGATGATTTCACGGGGCGTGTAGCAGGAGGGGACGAACAGTCCGGACCTGGAGGCCCAGTCGGCCCACAGCTTCCCCGCCGGGTGGTAAATATGCTCCACGGGTTTCTTCACCGTCTCCGAGGTCGCAGTCTCGGCCAAAGACCAGATTTTGGGTTTCTGGCTGGCGATGCTTTCTTTACTTTCCAAATGGGACGGCGTGTGATCGGAGTCTCCCTTTTCTCCGTCCTGCTCCAGACGCTCGTCCGCGGGTTCCGACGGGCTCTGGACGCGCTCGGATTCGGGCTCGGGCTCGGCCTCGTCCCGCAGGGGGCCGTGGTGGTGGTGGTCGTCGTCGTCGTCGCTCTCCTCCCCCTCCTGCTCCTCGTCCTCCTCGTCTGACTTCCCCTTGGACGCCCAGCTGACCCGGTTCTCCTTCTTCAGGCGCCGCCTGGCGTTGGCGAACCAGGTGGAGACCTGAGTCAGGCTCATCTTGGTGATGATGGCGAGCATGATCTTCTCTCCTTTGGTCGGATACGGGTTCTTCAGGTGCTCGTTCAGCCACGCCTTCAGGGCTCCGGTGCTCTCCCGGGTGGCCACCTTGGTGACCCTGCCGGGATCCTCGGCTGCTCCCGGGCGGAAGGGCGGGTAGAAAGCCCCCCCGCGAGCCAGGAGCGCGTGATGGTAGGGAGAGGCGGCCTTCAGGTCGAAGCTGTTGTTCTGGAAAAATAAAAGAGTACATTTAAGAACGAGCCGAGGAGTTTGGCCTGTGCGTAATTACGCACGGAGTTGGTGACCAGCAACGCGCAGCTGGCCCGAGATTTAACAGCTAAAACACATTTTCAAGACTTCCGAGTTTTGCTTCCCACATGTGGGAGCCAAGTCTTTGAGAGATTGTTTGCTTTTGTTGACATTCACAGCTCGTAAATGCACGCGCAGTCGTTTTCCCACCGACTCACCATGTGTCCGATGTGCCTGTGGGCCGGATAGGGGATGAAGTTGTATCCCTGTAGTGCTGAGTATGTGATGGGGACCCCGGCTGCCATCGCTGCCAGATGTTGAGCCTGCTGCTGCTGCTGCTGGACGCCCGGTGGGACACTCAGCACCGGGATCTGATATCCAGAAGACATGCTGACGTTCCTCTCCAAGAAAAAGTTGCCAAATCCAGTTTGCGACGCGGGCATCGTTCCTGCTGTCCCAGCGAGTCTGGACTGAGTGTCAGTCCGAGCTCCAGGATCTATTTATATAGGCCCAGCTGCCGGGGGGGGAGCGGGGGGGGGGTTAGTGCTATTGACTGACAGCTACGTTCAAAAGACCTGCAGCTTTCACTGGCAATAAATCCCATCAAAGAAGCCCTCCGCTGTTCCTTTTAGCGTTTTGGTGAAGAGGCTAAATATGCGCTGCTTATCGTAACACGGTGATTTCTGCAGTTTCTATTCAATTCAAACGCACCAATGAAACATTTTCTTTGGTGGAAGTCAATAAAAAGGCACTCAGACCAAAACCATCACCTCCACGTTTGGAGGTGATGGTTTTGTTTTCGGTGGCTAATTTTAATAGAAATAAAATGTAATTTTTTTTGAAGGGGGTTCAAAAAAAAAATCTTAAACTTCAGGTTTGGATTTCATAAAAGCCAAAATAATTTTTACCTTTTATTTCATTTTAGTGCTTAAAGCAGCCTGATGGGATCCTTCCTTTAAAAACAAAACAAAACAAAACACAAAACTCATGTCTGACACTCACAGACTGACAGATTAAAGCTGAATTCAGTTAACAACATCCTGCCAGTCTCTCAGGTTTCCTCACCTCCAGATCAGAGAATTGAATTAACCACCTCAATGGCATCAAATGACGCCAATAAACAAAGAGCATAACTTTTAGTTTCTTTTATTTTACGCACGCGTAAAAGTGTCACTTAGAAAGATTAGTTCCGCTCTCAGGAGCGCTGATATTTAAGAAGACAGCCTGTTTTAATCACAAGAATGAAGCACATAACAGCCTCGGAGGCTCTGCCTTTTTATTTGTTAATTCACTGGCCGAAACATAACAAACTGCCCTTAAACATGTCGGATGGGTTATTGTTTGGAGTGAAGGGCAACGTTTCAATGGCCCTAATTAAACGAGGTTAAGCGAAACAGGTGTTGACTAATGTATATGATAATTGTGAGATAACAGATGCTAATGAGTGTGTGTGGAGGGGGGGGGTGTTAGAGATAAGAGGGGAAGACTACACTTCTTATTCCACTGAGCCCCCCCCCCCACACACACACACACATGTCCTTCAAAAGAGCCACAGTGAAGCTCAAAGAGAGCACCTCTCTTATCTGCCATCATTTTGATTATTATATTAACAGCATTAAGAGGTGTAGTGTTGGTGGTGATAACAGGGGGGCTTTTTGTTAGCAGATAATTGTTTTGTGTGTGTGTGTGTGTGTGTGTGTGTGTGTGTGTGTGTGTGTGTATCACCATTGTCCAGACAATCAAGAACAATCCATAAAGGTTGCAAGAAAATGTGTTATTTTTTTACAATTCTCTCATTTTTTACTGATCGTCTTCACACAACATGTTCGTTTGTTGCTTCTTCTTTTGGGCCCATCAAATATCTCAGGATGACGGCTTTAGTTCCTCTGGAACTCTGTTTATTCGGATTTAATGCCTTTTACATTTTTTTTCTTGGTGAACCCCTTTTAAACTTGATTCAGTTTGCCAGCTGAATTTGGTCTTACCTGGATAAAGTTGCCTGTTTCTTACAGGTTATTTAATTTCTGCATGTGTTAGTTAATTTTAGTGTAATGAACTCACTTCTAATCTGTAAATTATGAAATGTTATACTTTATTCCAGTTACACTAGTTTCTTTACCAAACTGTCAAGAAAAATTTAAATTTAGATAAAACAAGAAAAAGAATTAATTGCTTAGTCATCTTCTTCTTCTTCTTCTTATTATTATTATTATTACTACTGTTAGGAACACCCATCTGAAGCTAACGCAGTCCTGTAACATTTGCTGTAATTAATACTGAAACACAGACGACCTTTACTGTATCTGTGTGAACTGTAGAGCGGTAAGAGAGACACTAAGAGAGAGAAGTTTATTGGAGTCACATAGATCCAATAACAGCTAAACAACTTAACAAATGATTCATTAATCTTAATTTTAATCTTTTTTTTTTTGTTTCACTTTTTTTTTTTTTTTTTTTTTTTTGCGTCATAGTTGTGTTATCCTTTGTGGCATTTCTGATATTATGTTACATAATTGTGAGTCTGGTGTAAGATCATTGCCCCCAGTGTGGAGCAGGAGACTTGATGGTGGAGAGAAAGGAGGAATTTATTTGGGTGGAGTCCAAAGAGCCTAAAGCAAATTTGTACAAGAGCAACAATGGGGCTGCTTATGGCATCAGTAGTCTACATCTCACAGCACAAACAGCTCAGGGCAGCAGCTTTTGTCCCTCCGGTAGAACCTCTTTTCATTCTCTTCCTCTTTCGGCAGCTCCAGGACAATGCAGGTGTTGGTCTTGCTCTGACAGGTCGGGGTCTTTGCACTGTTTGCTGTTAGGATGTCAGTCGTTTACAGGAGAGAAAAGTGACCAAATGGAAGACGATTGTCCCCCAGCACCTGAGGAGATATGACACGAGATAGCAAAGAGGACGAAACTGCCCTTATCTCCGCTGACGCCCGAGCCAGTTCTTCTGTGCTGAAACTCCACTTTATAAGCTCCTTTATCTTCAAAAATGCACATCGCAACTCCAAACAGACGCCGAGCAGCGGTTTTTGGAGAAAATGCTGTGATGGGCCTAATGAGCAGGACGGGACAATAGGTTTAGGTGTGACCTCCATTTCAGGCCGTCCCCTACCTGCGAGCCGTCAAAGGGACTAAACACGCAATTAGAATAGTTCAAAGGTTGGTGTGAACAAGACGACAAAAGCCCAAAGAGAATCCGCAGAACCTCCAACACCTACCGCTTGTTAGTTTATTTTTACGGCAGTCGATACCAAAAGAGGAGAAATCTGCCGGAGACCGGAGGAGGGGAGGGAATTTAACTCTGAGTGAGTTTTATATTGCTTTAAAAAGAGGAAACAAAAGAAAGGCACACGAGGAAAAGCGGAGTGTCAACGGACGGCCACGCAGAGCTCCAATTTTCCTCGCTAATGGGATTTTCCTGGCGCATCAACACAAATGTTGAGATGTAAGCAAAGTGTGAATGTTATCAAACCGTCCCACCTCCTTACTATCAGGCCGCCTCTTCCCAGACCCCCTTCCCCTCTTTGTCCTCGGTCATTACTCTTATCAGGACCACTCTATCATTCTCTCAAAATAGTAATGGTGCTGAAACCGCTTGCAAATGTAAGTATGTCTTTGTTTAGGGCCGGGCCGCGGTCCGCCCCCCAGCTCCCTCCTGGGTGCTCTCTGATTGACGGCCCTCTGCTGGGTGAGTGACAGGCGGCGTGGGTGAGGGCTGTGATAGCTGGTGTGACAGCTGCTGCCCTGTGTCCTGGTCTTGGTCCAGGTGGGTGCCGGGCGGACCCCCGGGGTCCCTCAGCTACAGGCCCGGCCCTGTTCTGGTTCTGCCACCTTAGTCCCGGGACCTGGATTATCTCTGAAGTTCAAGATTTTTGCTATTTTTATTTTGCTTTTTGGGGTCTTACCTGTGCACACAAAATCTTTTTCGTCCGTCCCTCCTCTGTCCTCTGTCATGGCCTGTAGTGGCTTTCCCATCTCTGATGGTCTGAGGACAGAAGGTCTCACATGCCGACCAGAACAACGTTGCTGTCTTCCAGAGGGGATTCAGGTTTTCTCTTAACCTGGATCATCGTTCTGAACTTTCCATCCACATTTTTCCTGCCCAGAGTACATTATTTTTTAGCAAAGAAAAAAAAGCTCCAATGAAATATCCTAAAAATTTCTAAACATAATTTCATTTTGTTTGAGCGTCATCTTCCTCATTGGCTCACCGGTCTTATCCTGAACTCCATCTTAGTGGTGGGGATTTTGTCTTTTTCTGAGCAGGAAGCTGCTAAATCTCTAGTCTGAAAGAGAAGCAGCTTTAATAATCTTTTAAGTTAATTCACTTTATGTCCCCCTATTTTGGTATTTATAAACATTTTAAAATAGCTTAATACGCACTACAGTGTTGTTCTATGCAGCCACATGCACTCTTATCTTTTATCTTGTATTTAAATATTTTGTTATAGTTACAGGCACCTATTTCTGCTTGTGACCGTATTCCTGTGTGTCCTAATGCATTGATTCAGAGCTCTTTCAACAGTTTTTAACTGCGATCTGCGGACGCTTTCAGTAAATCCTCTTCCTCCCATTACATCGGCTGGCTCACTCTGCCCCGTTCTCCCTGCTGCAACTTCATCCTGCTTTTCTGTAGAGTGCCATAAAGGCAGAGAGGCTGTTTCCGCCTCTCATATCTCAGTTAATTACAAGTGTAATAGTGGGAAATAGCAAAAAAGCTTGAATGAAAAATCCTCCTGATATTATATTTCAGCGAGAAAAAGAAAGTTGTTAAGAGTTTTGTTATCTTAGTTTAATGCAGAAACTCAACAAACTGAAGTTCATGCGTCTATTATTTTCTCTCTATGGGCTCACAGAGAGCAGCTAATGAGGTTATTGGGCATCTGTGACGTGACATCTACATTTTGGCCTATTTGTGAAACAATAGCAACAAGGAAGCCGGGGACATTGGGCTCTGTGTTTTCCAACTCAAAATAACAAAGCCAAGCCGCCGCTGGTGGGAGGCTGTGCTCTCATGGAAATGAGCAACCGAACCAACAATGTAGCGCCTAATCTCTTCAGAGAGAGGAATCAGTTACACAGCAGTATGCACCCCTCAATGCTTTTCATTAGAGTCAGCGTGCTATTGAAACAGTCGCTCCGCCCACCCTGACTCACACACACAACCCTCACGGGTAGCCACAGGCGCTGCTCATACATGCACTAGATACAAGGTAGGGCCCCCCCCCCAACAACAGAAGGGTTGGAGTAAGTGGGGCAGAGGGTGGTAGGGGGATGCAAGGCCTCAAAGCATTGGATTAGAGTTAATGTGCCCTCCCTGGGTTATAATCTCTTCATAGGGGGACTTTGTTTGAGGGGCTTGAGGGCAGTAAGATAAGTATCTATTACAGAAACTCCCTCTAACCCCCCCCCCGCAACATCCCCGCTTCAAAAATGAAGCACAAAAACACTTGCCTCTGTTCCCCTCTGTGTTGTGTGATATCCAAGACCCAAAAGCAAGTGCTGCCCTTTTCAGCTAATCAGGAATTAGGGTCTAAATCCGTATGGAGAGTTGGCGGGGCCCATATTTACTCCATCTGTAGCCCACAAAGTCAGGTAGTTCAGGAAAGATCAAAGGGAGCTTAAAAAAAAATTAACACAAGTTGGAGTCGAGTCTCTCTGACAAAAGATCTCACAGAAGCAAATGAGGAAAATACAGGTGGATAGTTTGATATAAAATACAGTTTAATACCAAAATATCCTCATCGTATAAATACTGTGCAAAAGATGTGATGGAGGCTGGTTGTTTTAGTTCAGATTACAGATTAAATATCATCAACAGCAAATGAAAGCAATCAACAATACGAAAGCCCCTTTAGATCAGCTGGTAGAATAAACCAGAGGACGCTGATTCATACTGCAACAGTGCAAATGTAACGTGACAGAAACACCAAATAAAATACATTCCTTTCAAAAAGGAACCTTAACTTCGTTACATTGATTAAAATCTAAAAGAGTTATTGAAAATCATCAAATATTCCCAAATCAAACTCTTCACAACTTGGGATAAGGAACATAACATAACATGGCCCTGTGATGAAAATATAAATGACCTTTCTCATGCAGCTCTAATTTCAGCTTTCCCATCTGACTCAGTTTTAAAGAAACATCAGTCATTTTTATGTGTAAAAGCAGTTTAGACCAGTGCAAACAAAGAGTAGCGTCACTTTTTAGACTCCACGTTTGATGTGAAAATTAATTTGTACAAGTCTGATTTCACAAGAAATCTTAGTTGAAAATAAACATAACACAGGCTTCGATTGTGTTCGATTCATTGTTTTCTTGCTCGTCTGCAAAAACTTTGGCATTTAAACTGTGTTTTGTCTGGAGGAGAAAAAAAAAAAAAGGATTTTTTGTCAACTAAAGAATCTCAAGCCTCAGTCTCAGTTGTCGGAACTTTCTGCTGGCCTTTAAATGCATCAGCGCAAAAAAAAAAAGGTCCAAATTTAAACCTGCTGCTTTCACTGACAAAATAATTAATCAAATGTACAACTAACGTTTTTACCAAAATAGGTCGCTGAACTGTCTCTGAGTGACTGCTACATAAAAAGTAAAAGGCTGCAGATATTCTATTTTTCTTCATTTTGATGCAAACAACATCAAATTTGTAGTAAAAAAAAAAAAAAAAAAAAACAGCCCAGCAAAACGAAAAACAAACAAACCAAAAAAATAACTAATTTTGACGAGATCTACTTTTCCCGTTTTCCCTTTTGAGGAAATGATTCAGCTTTTAAAAAAGCCAGGAACTAAAACACAGAACATCACCAGCTTTCTATCTTTTAGCTGAGAACTTGAATGAACGAGGAAGTCGAGCTGATTTTGAAGCTTCATTTTAGGGCATTCATTCAGATTTAAAGGCTGTGAGAAGTACTTCTATTTTTAGGAGCCATATTGATCATACACACATAAACTTGGAGTCACCTGCAGCACTTCCTGTTGAGGTTAAAGCGTCTGTGTGAGCTTTTATGTGTGTCAGCAGTGTTATCTGTGAGCATTTGGCATGAATGGATTGAGCATCAGTGTGTATTTATTAAATATACACATACACTATTAATACTTCCATGGTATATACAAGGTGGGAGGTGTGTGGGGGGGTTACATTAATCCAGATGGCAGGAATCGTCCGTGGCGTCCTTTTCTCCTCAGCGGGAGAATTTTCTGGGTCTGAACGGAGGAAGGGCGAGCTGATGCGACGGCGTCCTCTCCTCCTCGATCGGCGCCAGCTCCTCGGCCGATCCCCATTTCTTCTTTGATTGGAACAGCGACGCCAACTTCCTGTTCCTGTTACGCTCCCTGGCCTGAGTAACCTGAAACTCTGCAAGCATAAGGAGCACACTTTGTTGACTTAGATGATCTCAGTGACCTTGGACCTGCAGTTTACGGCTGTTGGGTTTTTTTTGTTTTTTTTTATTCTCGAGGTTAAACTGAAAGCCGAGAGGTTCCTCGTCTTTCCTCTCAATAACAGTGAAGGCCGTTTTCTTTGACAAAGCTCATTTTAAATGAACAGTTATTCGCCGACATGCTGAGTTTAGGTTAGATGTGAGACTGTAAAACTGCCAGATGCTCCATCTGAATCTGTCCCCAACACCAATTCCAACGGTGTGTGACTGAAGTCGTCAGTGTTTTAAAGGAACTGGCCGCTGGACTTCATGCTAAACTTTGGCTCAGCTTAGCGTAGCAGACAAATTGTGCCAGTTGTTTCGTTGTGTTTGACAAACAGACGACGGAGTGGTGGTGATGTTCTCGTCCAACCTTCACTTAGAAAATAATCAAAATAATTGAACTAGAAATTTAAATGTAAATTTGCTCTTTTTAATGTGTTTACTTTTACAAATGTCTCAACCTCAGTCAGACATATTTAATAATTTAAGTGACACAAAGACTCAGACTTAATCAAACTGTTCCTACACAGCCACAGCGCTCCTTTATAATCCTTAGATAATTAAAACTGATGTCTACTGTTCTTTAAAGGTGCGCGTTTCGCAGAACAAGAATTTCAGGTAGTGGCTGACCACATGAGAAACTTAAATAAGATGAAATAACAGCAGAGTAATTACATCTTGTACTAATAAGGTTGATATCCATTTGTTTAACAATGTATGAAGCACTCACGCAGCTCGCTCTCTTCTTCTGCAGCCTCGGGTTCTTTGATGTTTAGATAATGGCAGGCAAGATGGCCGCTGTAGTCCCGTAAGTTTTCTTTAGCACCTGAGGGGAGTAAAAAAACATTTCTGAGAACTGAGACTACAGAGGAAAACTTATAATCTAAAACCTGTTTAACTGACTGGTCTCACCGAATCTTAATGTAAACAGATACTGTTTCTGTAGTACAGTTAAATAAAAGCAGGTCTTACCGTATGTCCCTACGAGCAGGTCGAGGATATGCCGATGCCCGTGTAACGCTGCGATGTGTAAAGGTGTGTAGCCCTGAGGAACAAAAACCAAAATGGAAATATACAAGAGGGGGGAAAAACAAAAAGTCAAACGTGGCTCCTGAAGTATTTCTCTCAGGGATGCTGGCATCGAGGACTTAGAATTTTAAGATTGACAATCGTACTTTGTGTTTTAGTACCTACCCCCTAGAGTTTCCCAGGCCCAAACGCCAATGAAAAAGACATGGTGGGGGGGGGGAAAGTATACAAATTAGCAAAGGTTATGGAAACACCAGATAATGATGAAAACATAATTGCTTGGTAATTCACTGAAAATTGCATAGTTTTACGAGTTGTGCATGCTGGCACATAGACGCACTGTTTTGGGAAACAATTAACGTGACATGACATGATTTATTAGCGGAGCGCTCTGGCGGCCGACAACACGTGCTGCTGTAATCCATTTACACAGCTGCATCTTCGCAGAGATCATTCAGAGGAACATTACATCACAGAACCACTTCCTGTACAGACCTGACCGTCCGCTGTGTGATGAAAAGCCTGGATACTCACATGCTGCAGGAGAGAAGAGAAGAATAGTCAGATTAAATAATCCATTCTCCGTCCCTCAGATGGAGAAGCAGAATGGAACCACCAGACAAATTTGCAAAGCAACGCAAAGACTTGAAGGGGCACTCTGGCATTTGAAAAGGGTTTTCTGGAGGGAACTCTTCAAAGTCTGAAGAAAAAGCCAACGCTGTGTTGTCATCGGGGTCGTTTTTCGTCAGGCCGACAGATATCTGCTAAAGTCGGAGCTGATTTAAATAACAAAATGTTGTCCTTTCAGTCTAAACAGGAAATGTTTCACTTTTCTGACTGAAAGCCATTTACTGCTTCAAAGCATTTAAATGTTAGTGCACACACACATGCACTGCAGCATGACTGCTATTGTTTTCACTGAAGTGTGTGTGTGTTTGTCCTGTTGACACACCTTCTGTATCAGCATCTACCGCTGAGGTACTTTTGAGGAGCCCCTCTCAGTTATTAATGTGAAATACTAAACATCAGCAGATCTACAGCCAAAAACTGAAAGTGTGCAGCTTCCGAATTTTGAACTTTTGATTCGTTTAAACACAAATTTTTGCTTCCAAGATATCAGAGAAGTTGATAGGTGTTCAGTGACAGTACAGTTCCTGTCGATGCACAGCCGAAGTGCCCCTTCAAAATCCTTCAGAATAAAAGCACTCACTGATTTGGTGTTGATATCTGCACCGGCGTTAACCACCAGGGTTGCCATGTCCTGGTTGCCATGTTTGGCGGCCCAGTGGAGAGCTGTCTGTGTGGAGCAGAGAGAGGCTTATTCAGAGTGTGTCCACTGCAGCGTTGTGTACGTTTATTGGTGGTGATTGTCGTAGCATTGTCACCGGCTGTCTAAGCCGAGCAGGGCAGCGTCTCATTGGCTGTGAGGGGGCGGTGGGAGGGAGAGGGACGGCGTTTCCTGCCATCTAACGGAGCCTAATTACAAAACAACACAGCACTGTGCCCACAGTCGGGGGGCCTGGCCGCCTGTCAGCGGGGGGAAGATTGATGATGTTGGTGTGACCCGCAGAGGGGAGACCCACCCAGACATCATCACAGTACTGTCAGCGCACGTCAAGGAGGGAAATCAGCCGCCCTCCACCTCCCTCACAGATATACCAACACGTTCCCAGGCTAAGACGCTTCAAGTGTGCGCAGATCTTAAAATAATAGACACGAGTCATGACCACATCCACCTGTCGGGCCAGAACTGTGATCTCCTCTGTTTTTCCTGCACGGCCGGTCAGCAGGTGAGAGCTGAGCGTAGCCGCAGATGTGCGGCCAAATAACCCCATCCATCCCCTTCTGACGGCCACTCGTCACTCTGCCAACCGAACGGCGACCATTTCACAACTATAACGTTAACGATGGATGGATGAAAACCTTCGTCCAGTTTACTACGCAGCCAAGTGAGGCGGGGAGGGGGGAGGTCTTTAAAGGGCGAAACTACTGATCTCAGCTGATGGGACGGAGGTTTTATCCTCCAGCTGCTGCTGTCATACAATGTGACAATCATTGTACGCTTTTGTTTGTAAAAAGCCGTTTTCATCAACATTCAGGGGAGAAATGTTACTAAATACATTTAACTGTTAAAATGTTGTAGAAATATTGGATACTTTACTAATTTCCCTGATGGCTGTAAGTTACTTTAAGCTTTTACATCTAAAAATATTTCCCATAAACCAAATTTTTCTCCCCCCATCATAAAAAAAAAAAAAAAAAAAATTACTTTGGATAAATGATTCTGTTAAAACGTGATTTAACTTTGGTAAACAGAAAATGTGAAATGGAAAAAGAGTTTGTGAGGCAGTTGGGAGCTGACTGAAATTTTCTATCTCGTTTTGTTGTCCACCCAAAGAATTCTGTGTGAGGTATCTGTTTTGTGATTTTTCCGGATAGGAACTTCAGTGACACCTGAACCAGCAGGTTTTAGAGAAAATACCGTCCGAACAGCTGGAATAACATTTGATGTTTCAGAGAAACTGTAGTGATAATAGAAAAGGGACAAACTGGGACGATCGGTATGTTTGTTTGTGTTTGGGGCGAGATGACGCTAATGACGCCAGTCGTCGTCCAAAACGCCTGTCCAACAGCTGGCGAGGGGAAAAATGTCTGCTTGGGACCGAAGGCGGCTACATCTGTGTCCGTCAGCCGTCTGACAGACAGATTGTGATGGATGCTGTCTGGCTAGAGTATCTCCATCTCTTTTGTCTGTCCCCCGACACATCTGAAGACAGATTGGCCTGGGAGGAGGGGGGGGGGTTGCCGATTGACGGGCGGCCCGGCGGGCTTCCCCGTGGGCAGGAGTGATGGACGAGGCTGAACAGGATGCGGCGTCTTCCCTTCCTGTCCTGTCCGCTCGTTCCTGTTCCGCCCTACCCACCGTGTTGACCCCCCCCCCCACCTGTCCAAAGGGGGTGGATGTGTCCCAACAGTGCGAGGGAAGTGATGGCTAAAGGGGACTCACATTCACAGGACAAGAAAGGAGTGATGGGCTAATGATGTACTTACAAACTGTGTGGCAGAGGAAGTCCGTCAGAGCGGGAACGGGAGGCCCACGTCACGAGGAGAGCGAGAGAGAGGAAGAGAAAACAGAGAACAGGGTGAGACTTTCTCTTCGCTGAGATGTAGGTGTCTCACCTTCAGCACTGTTTGAAGATCATATCTATCAAACCACCTGATCCTAACAAACATTTGGCCAGAACAGGAAACACTTAAGTCCTCCCAGGATGAAGAGTAATCCCTTCAGTCCTGCTCAAACATGTGATTTAGAGACGGCTGCTCGGGACGTTTATCTGAGATCCTGTCCAGCAAAGTCAGGACGTGACAAAATGCACATCAAATATAATGACTCTTGGATTTTGAGCCTTCAGTTCTTGGGAGTCTTGTGACTTTTTTTTTTTTTTTTTTTGGGGGGTGGGGGGGTGGGGTTGTAGTTATCTCTGTACGTTATCTGTGGAAAGGCATCCACCTCTGTTGAACATGGGAAGGCTGAGGGGTGAAGGGGAACATCAAAGAAGCCCGAGGGGGACTTAGCACCTTCCCAGGGACACAACCGGCATTGTTCTACAATTAATCCCAGCCTGCTCTATTACTTTCAGATTATCTTTAAGTGGGTGAAGTCTTTGTGGGGCATTAAGAGTCTCCTTAATCCGCCCTCCTCCCTCCTCTCCCTCCTCAATCTCCCTACACTTCAATGGCGGCCGTGCTATCTTGTCCGGGTGGGGATGGCGGAGGCTTAGGGCTACTCTTAGAAGGTGGTCTGCCGTGGCCACAGGACGGTGTGAGAACTGTGACACAGGGGAGGGACAACAAACATGAGCTCAAATCTCTTAAGCGCACAGGGAGACAAATAAAAGGATTTGGGTTGTCAGGGGGGCACAGGAGCTAAAAAGCTATCTTTCATAATCCTTTTGATAGTGGACCTTTGAAATGCATGATCTGGATGTTTTAACACAGGCTTCTCAGAATACTATTAAAGGGAAAATCTCAGCAGAATGAGCTTGTTGAAAGTTATATAAGCAAAACGCAGCTCCGAGAGCGAGGACTCGCTGAGATGAGGCCTGCTGTGGTGGAGCTAACGTCAACTAAAGTGGCAAATGAACGTCTAATCTAATCGATAAATGTGTTGCTGCACACGAGGTCCTCCGTAGAGAGATGGATGATGAAACTTACCCCCTGGAAGGACGGTCGCAGTCACAGCCAGCAGCGTCAGAATGAGGAAATAAGGGGGAGGGGAGAAATCATGTCATGAACAAAGTCCTTCATAATAACCACACACTGTTAATTACATCCAATCAGCGCCACGTCAAATACTCACTGAGGTGAAGTCCTGTTTGCCCCCCAGAAAAGACAAAAAACAAATCCAGATTAGTTATGGAGCCAACGAAAACAAGCCTAGGTCACAGAATCGTGTAAAGATGATGGAGAATAAAAAGTCTTTGTCATTTTACTCTGCACTAACCCAACCCCCCCCCCCCAAAGCAGGCACATTAACACAAACCTAATATTTAAATATCGCTTGTGAGTGATTGTTGCAGAAGTTCTCCTTTTCATTTTGCAGGATTGCGCTGCAAAATTAGTCATCTTATGATCCAAGTCTTAGAGAGAGGCGGGTCAAACGGGAAACGGTCTGGGTGGGAACGGCCTTCATGTTTTCTGGCTCTGGAGAAATATAGCGAAGGTGTGTGATATTTTTCAGGGATGGTTTATGACGAGGGGGTTTTTAAACTGCAGGTTCTGTCGTGTTTGAAAACTTCGCCTCGGACAACGTGATCACTGAGATCTGGGAACACATGCGTCATTTCCATAACAAAGTCAAGAGACTGAGCCGCGAGACGACCAGATCAGGTTTAGCTCTCTGGTCCAGGGACTGAAGTCAAAAGGAGCTAAAGTAGGTGTTTGCTTTTCCAACGCATCTGAGGAACGATTAGGAAAATTAGATTGAAGACATATGCTGCACCATTTTCACACGCTGAGAAACGTCAACAGAGTCCGGGTGCTACACTTTGTGTTCAACTGTTGTGTGACTGACGCTCGACGTGATGAATGATTTATGAAGAAGATTATTTCTATAGCCGGGCCAAAACAGACAAACAAAAGAGACTTTTAGCAGTTATTAAAGATGCTGTACCCTTCGAGGGATTTACATTCTAGGTTATGTTTGCACAAATATCCAGGAAATTCAGCCACATTAACCACATAACCCTAACCCGTCATTAATTCAGTAATTTATTTATTTATTTATTTATTTATTTATTTTTATTTTTTTCGCTCTGACTCATTCACAGATGTTATTTCCTTTAAGAGTCAGGCCGACGATGGTTCTACCTTCTTGTTCGCCAGCGACGGGTCCTGGCTGAGCAGCTGACAGAGGTCCGGGACTCGAGCACCGGCAGCAGAGTAGATCCAGTCCTTTTCGATCGGATCCAGCTAGTTCAGAGGAAGGGGAGGGCGTTAGACACAGACACACATCCTGTTGTGGACTCTTGTGATAGTGCTGAAGCCACAAACATCTGATCTGTTTCCTATAAACGGCTGAATCTCTGGCAGCTGAAACAGCGTAGGAGACAGCCAAGATGATGCTGCACTGACTCCCAACACTTTATTCTGTCACTTCTGTCTTTTGGTTGGTCCTGAACTGTGGCTGAAACCAAAAGAAACAGGAAGGAAGGGGCCCCGCTGGCGTCGTGTGTAGAGCGAGGGCCCCAGAACCTCGTCGGTTCCAGCTGGTGTCATTCCTCCGGCTCTCTATCTCCTCCATTTCCAGTCAGTCTTGAAGCTCCCCTCTTAAATACAGCCAGAAAAATAAAAAAGAAAAAAAGAAATGACAGGAAATGGACTTACAGCGACAGCGGCGGAGCCCATGCTGCCCGTCCCCTCCTCGTCCTGCTCCGATTCCGACTTCAACACACAAAACAGGAGACCGACTGTTACTCAGGGGTGATGAAACAGCACACTGCCGCTGTGACACACGTTAACTGCACCGTATCAGTCATGACGCCCGCTCAGCATGATCCGACATCACAGGATACACAGTCACTCACACTGCTGTGATGTTTTCCAGCCAACGAGACGCGACCAAAGGGCGCCAGACAGATAGAGAGGTAATGAGGCAGCGAGGCCGAGGTGCCAGGTAATGAATAACAATCCAATTACCAATTAACCAAAAAACAACAGGACTACAGTCAGGCCATGAGCTTTCCTCACCATCTTTTTGTCTGAAGGAGTCAAAAAAACTCCAAACATCGTGAACGTGTCAACGTCGGCTGATTTATGAGAGTTTGTTTCGTGTCTTTCTGGTTGCAGATTGTTCTGAGATCACACGGAGACATGATGCTCAAACACTCGGCCCTTTCATGGTCTCCAATACAAACTGTCACATGTCGGCGTGCTGGACGTGAAAAGTGGAGGGATTGTATTTATCCAGCTTTCTTCACCCTGACACCTTTTTTCCTGTGTAATAATATTGATGTTGGACATGATGGGAAAGACGGAGCTGATGAAGAGACTTTGTGTTGGTTTCTACTCATTTTAATCTGCTTTTAGGGCCTCAATTGCTATTTTCAGTCAAATTATTTTCTTAAATTGTGTTTTCTGATACTACTGAGCAAAAACAAATTTGATGGTGCGCTCTGGAAGACTATATGATGAAATCTTTACGTAGTGTCGGTAGATTTTTAGTTGCAGATCTGTATCTACAGTCTCAGATAGCAGAGAAGGAAACCACTATCCATTTAAATTTAAAGGACCCAGGATGTTCTCTCTTTCAAGGCCGATCCTTTGTTTGGAAGCAATTAATGTTTCCTAACTTCACCGTTTGTGGCTTCAGGTCTTCTGATGAATAATGTAAAACAGCTACAAAGCGGCCAGGTAGCGCTTGTGATCCAAAACAAACCGCTAACGCGGGCTGTCCTGAACACCAAGTTCACTGGTGTGACTAATGCCTTAAGCAAACACATTTAATCTCATTGCAGTGCTACATTAACACACCCCAACATATTTCATTTGTCTGTCGCGCAGGTCATCAAGGGAAGCTGCATATCTCTGGGCTGAATCCCAATCTCTTTAATGGGCACAAATGATTATTATCTTTCTAATGAGTTCCAACATGTTGCTGTTTAACATAATAACAGAGCTTAATTTAAATGCAGATTCTGCCCCTCCTTGCCCCCCCCCCCCCACCTCCTATCTGCCCTCACCCCTCCCACTGATATTCTACATACTGTAAGGTTATATATCGGGGTAATTTACGTAGCACCATCTGGTGGTGAAGAGAGGAACCACTGGACAGGAAGTCTGTTTTATCCATCTGGGTGGCAGAAGTTGCTCACATCTCGTACTTAAGATGTCACGAAAATCTCTCTAACCAGGATATGTTCATAGATCTTATTCCCTTCAGAATAATACGACAAACAGAAGCTCCACATCTGCCGTCACCTTCTTATCATACGTGTATTATTAGCACATTATCAATGTTACATTTTTTAATATGATAAGTTGTATTTGGCTGATCACGATTGTTTTTGCATTTTATTTTCACTGATCTTTGTTGAGGGGCCTTGTGCACCAAACAAAAACGATCCTTAATGTCTGGAGAAAGAATAGGATTTGTAACCGGAGGCGTCCTGCTTCAGCATAACTGTTCCAAAAAAATGTACTTTAAAAAAAGAAACTAAATGTCGTATCACAAATAAGTAAATAAGATACAAAAGAGCAAAGTCAGATAAGTTTGTCTTCGCTCTTCCCTGCCTTTTCTGTCTCTCAAAAAAATGAAAGTGACTTAACTACATCTGTGGTCTCATCAACAAATTTGTTGAGTATTATCTAAATTAGCCCGACGGTGAATATCTTAACTATCAGAAAATAATACACACCTTTCACATTTAAGACGATGAAACCAGTTAAAATGGTGATTGTATGTTAGAAAATAGATTATTGAATGATTATACCATATTGATTTTCAAAGTCAAGCCACCTATGACGCGTCGGCAGCAGGAAGCAGCAACAAGCAGCATCTTTTTATTATTATTTTTTTCTTTCTTGCAGGTTACACTTCTGGGAAGCGGCTGAAAGCAGAACCGGGTGTACAGGCGAGCGAAAAAGAAGCGATAGCACCAAGCACCCATATTCAAGCTCCGCCTCCCCAGTCAGCGAAAATTTGTCACCTTTGACCCCAAATATTTGTCCAGCTCATCCTCGCCGTTGCTTGGCACCGAGGGTACCTGGATTTGGATGACGGGGGGCTGCGTGATGACCGCTCCTGTCCGCCGGTCCTGCAGGAGCACACACACAATCTGAACGTTGGCTGTATCGAGTGAACGCCACCCTGCCTGCTCTGGGTGTGGACAGGTCGTGTTTACTTTAGAGCCTGTTTGAGCAAATCATGTCTGGACGTTCAAGCGGCTGCATTAAAACATATTAATCTTTCAAATCTATCGTTAAATGCTTGTGTTTCGTTGCTGGAACAATATGTAAAGTTACTTCCAGAGGATTACAGTCCATTAAAACCACCGCATCGTGTTTGTTTTCACAACAGTCAAGCGCTTATATGCATTAGTTTTATGCAAATCCTCCCTTTATGTAAAGACACAAGCCCTTTGACCTTCCCTTTCTTCTCTGAGCCGCTAACTTCAATTTGCCTCGGCGAGGGCGCTTTATTTTTTTCCGTCCCACAATGCAGCTCTGTGTAAACTTCCAGGCCACAGGGCAGCCAGTGGATGCTGACACACGCGCCAACAAAGATGCTCTTGTATAGAAATGAACATGGTGTCCTGAGGCCTAGATTCAAATTTAACATTCAGTGTTGCTGCTGAATCATTGCAGCGCGTCCTGCAATTTGTTTTATTTGTGTTTTGTTGTCGTTTCTCTCTCTTTTTTTTTTTTTTTTTTTTTTCCAGGCAAAGACAGTAAAACAGCTGTTTTGTGTAGTCACCTCTGCTGTGCTCTTGGGTTCTGCACATGACATCGGCTCATCCTGCTGCTTGTGCTGAGGAGGAGGGGACGTCGTGGAGCTGTCCGTCGAGTCCCACTGTACGCTGGCCGTCGTTCTGGCCGGGCTCGAGTGTTTCTGTCCGTCCCCTTCTGTACCCTGATGTTTGGTGTCGCGCTCTTGCAGCAGCTGCCTGTACTTCTTCTTTAAAACGAGGTACTTCTCACCCTGCAACGGTCAAAAAGCAGAAAAAGTCGCGTCTGAATTTGGTGTACGTCTTCTAACGTGCTGTACCGTTTAATCTTTTAATAATTCATATCTTAATCGTGAATACAGCTGATGTCAAGTTATTCGGGGACCAGATTACAAGTCAGGCTTGTTTCTTTGCACATAAACTAGTTTCTGGCATTAAATTATTACAAACAAAGAATATTTAAGCAGCTATTGCGCTTTACATAACGGCTGGCCTGACTGAGAAAAGGACTCTACCTGTGGAGTCTCCTTTCTCATGAACCACTTTTTATCCATCTTACGTCTTCCGTTGTTTACATCCTCGTTTGTAAGCATGCTGTCTTCCTCTCTCCTACCTTTGTTGGGATGTTACTTCGCTTCTTAATGTAAGCACGGTCATCAAAGGTCACAATAATAGAGCAAAGGACCTGCATTCACATTATAGCACAGAATGTCCTACAAAATGTGTTGGTTTGTGTTTCTGTTTGTTTCCCTTTAACACAAACCAGATGTGTTGGTGGGCAGGCTTTATTTAGAAGATAAACTCATCATCTCGTGGCTGCGTCTTTAGATTTACAGTTATAGACAGAAATGAGTGCAGCAGAAACATTCTGCTTTAAAGCAAGGAAGCCTTCCTGAGCAAAACGTTTGTGGCGGTGTCAGAATGTGAAAACATTTTTAATACAAAAAATAGCAAACTTCTCAAGAAAAATGAAAACAGCAGCCGTTGTGCCCCGGAGGAACAGATTGGATGATTTCTTATTATGTCATGAAAGTTTCATTGCACATTGTGTAACTGTTGTGTTGTTGTGCCTCAGTGCAGAAGTAAAAATACACAGCACGTGGGAGCAGAGCTTTTCCCACAAAAGGTAAAAATATGTGAATAGTTTACTTACGTTCTCCGATTTCACCACAGCGATTCGGTCGATGATGAGTTTGAATTCTTCTCTGTATTTAGCTGCATGGGGGGAGGAAATGAATAAAATTAAAAACACTTGGACATGAAACCACATTCAGCTCGGCTGGTTTATGTGGGTGAGAGAAACAAAAAGGAACACAAACGTACAGTTTGTTTGTTTTACATTTTGTGATGTTGAAAATCGAAAAAAACGAATTTTGACCTCAGTCAGTCGACGCTCCTCCTGATCGGACGTGATTCAGGCACAGAGTTTCATATGAGGGCTTTATGAGGTATTAATGCATACCAGGCCAAAAAAATAATAATAATTAAGTTGGAGGCAAGAGAGTGATGAGATGAAGGCCACAAAGACATTTCTGCTGCAGAGAAGCTTTTCAAAGAGCTCAGTGGTCTCCATCATTTGAAAGTTTCGCTGCCGACTCTGTTTTTAGTTTAAAACTGAGGTGAACTGAGGTGAATTGTGTGTCTGTGTCAGAGTCACACCGCGATTGGGTCTTATCAGTGCACATGTGCACTTTAATGCTGCATTTTAATGCCACACCTGATTATGTTGTTCCCCTTTGTAGTATTTTCTAAAACTAAATGTTTGCAGAGGAGGTGATTTGTTTCCCGTTTACAGACGGCTCGCATGTGACCAGTGTGTGTAAATGCCTCTGCTCAGTGGAAGTTTGATGTTGATGGCTCAGACTGTGAGGAACAAGATTCTCAGCGATGAAATGGAGAGTGAATCGTTTCCCCCCAATCTTCTACAGACTTGAAGCTTTGAATTGGTTTTATTGGCTCCATATAAACGTGAAAGTGTGAAACTGGACGCGGCCTGAACGGTCTGTTAGTGTGTGTGGTTAGAGAGCGACTAAGTGAGCTGCTGGTTTGTATTTCTTCATGTAACCAGGTCTACTCCAGCACACGGTTGGCCGACCAAGACTGATGGAGCTCACATCGCAGAAAAACAGTTGCTTCAACGAAAAACGACTTCAGATAAGATACAAACGAAGGAAAGAGGTTCCCCTCCAGCATGTCACAGACACAAACAGATCACAGTCCGCCACCAACAACAGAACCCTGAGTCATGTTAGAAGATAAACCTTTCCAGTGGAAACCAAACTGCTGATGAGCTTATCAGATAAAACACTCAGTGTTTGTTTGGACCAGTGAGCAGATATTCAGTCGATGATTGAGAGCTGTTTCTCTGCTGATCAAACAGAGAGCTGAACAGGAATTTTCCAGGCGGAGGTATTCCATTCATGCCTTGGTGAACATGGGCACGCAGCTGGGGACAATCGGAGCATTTCCCTTTCCTGCTTTCCCTGGTGAGCACAGAGAGAACATTTGTAGCGAGGTGGTCGGCCGGCTCAAACCCACAACAACAGGAAACCAGAAGGAAGCTGCCACTTACATCTGTCTCAACAGATGAATTCCTTAGTTCGCACAGCGAGCAGCACAGCAGATCAGCTAGTTATTCATTAGCCAGAGGTCTGCAAAAACAAGCAAGTCGCACAAACAGACGTGTGCACATGGCAGACCCGCTACACTTCCCAACCTTGCCCCAGTTTTCCAATCTGCTGAAAAAAGCCGGCCCGTTAGAGGCTGACATCCAGTCATGCATGTGGACTTAATTATGATTAAAACACTATCATCACAATTACAACATGAAAAGCTGCCACCACATGCTACGGCCGACTTTAAATATGTGGGGGAGCACTTTTCTAATTGGACGGCCACGTCAGATGGCCGATGGGTATCAAGGCTGCAGTCTAAACCTCTGTCAACAACTGCAGCGCTGACATGGCATCTGGACCGTACACGCCGGCCGCCGCTGCCCAAGGTCGATTTGGATAATCAGTCACTGAGGTTAAAACACGTTTGTATCTCAGGCGCCCTCAAAGGCGACAGGACAAGATATTACAAGTCCCTGAAAAAGGAAAAAAAAACAAGCGGTGAAGAAAGCAATTATTCGTCAGCGACAAGTGATTCAAGATTCAAGATTTCTTTGTCATTCCCCATTTATACCAGACAGGTACAAAGTGGAACAAAATTTCACACACACACACGCAAAACAGAATTAAAAAACTCCAGTTCTTCATTTGTGAAGTTAATAACTCCCATCTGTGCTCCTTCGGGAATAATAATCTGCTTCTAACAAACCAGAGATTGGAATTCATCCATGCCAAAAACAGATGATGCTCCTTGATTTCCTGTTGTTGTAAGTCAGTGAAAGCTAAGATGCTAAAATAAACTGGCTCCGTAACGTCAATCAGACGGCGACAGCTTTGTCAGTTTTACCGAAATCGAAGAGCAGCTAACGATTATTTTAATGAAATTATTCAAAAAGGCCACAAAGAGACACAAAATGGTCATTCGGAGATTGCAAATGACAAAATTACGCAAAAATAGGCCACAAGCAGACAAAAGCAACCACATAGTGTCACAAAAAGGCCACAAAGTGACGCAACACAACTGAGATGATGCTGCCTTTTAGTCATTTGGCCTGTTTCCTGTTGTGTAGTAATCCATGCGCGACCACAAGTAGCTAACAGCATGTTGTCATATTGTCAAATATCGCTTTAGGAATGTTGTATTAAATGTATCTGATAATTCAGATTTGAATCAGAACCTTTGTGGTAAAAGGACATAGTCTGGCCTCAAAGCGCGACTTGGCCCAGAGTTTTTGTATCAAATTTAGCCGTTTTTGTGTCGTAGTTTGTGTAATGTGAACGTTAAACGCTCTTCCACAGAGTTACTCCCCAAAACACTGAGTCAGTGGAAATATGGGAAGGATTTTGGCTGCCGGCTATGATTCAGGGCCGGATTGCGTAATCTCATGTTAGTGGGTGGAGGAGAAGAAGGGCAGAGAAATTCATGATCCAGGGATGACCTGGGGCGGTGGGGGCCTCCGGCCTGAGGGAGGAAATGACATAATTCCTGCTGAAACTGTAGATGCATGGAGGTTTTAATGCCAACCAGATGTCTGCTTTAAAGGCAGAGACAAAAAGAAAAACAACAAGGGGTGTGTTGCGTTCAAAAGCATGGCTTACATTTGTAAAACTAACCAACAGGCAGGTGAGCTGGATGTCTGTGCCATCACAGACAGACAGACAGCTCACAGCTCTCATCATTATCACCAGTATCTCCCATTTATTCCCGTCCATCTGATTCCACCCGACACTTACCACGTAGCTGCAGGTCACTGTGGCCAATAAAAGGCTTAAATGTCTTCAGCATGTCTGCGTTTCTGACTCTGCCCGAGTTTCCTCCGCTGGAGTAGAAATAACCCAGCAGCGCCTCTTCGCTCACATCCCCCATCCCGGCTCGGTGTGCGCCGTGTTTCGGGTCTTCCTGGACGGGCTGGAGCTGGGATGAGCTCTCGGTTTCCCTCCGGTGTGTGTGTGTGTGTGTGTTTTTTTTCTCTCACTCAGCCATTGCGCGCTCCTCTCGGGCTCATTTTGTGAAGTTCACTCCACCCAGACGGACCGACGGCCGCTGCGCCTCCTCCGGTTAACCCTTTAGACGCACGCCGCCCCTTCCTCTCCTCTCAGCATCCTGCTTCGCCTTTCTCCTCCCCAGCAGCAGTGAACTTTCCTTCAGTCTCTGATCGGTGATATTCTGCACAAGGCCGCATCTCAAAGCCTGTTCCTGATTTATACCTATTATTCACAGGGTTCGTGAACGTCTCATATCCACAGTTTGGATGGCGGGTCGTTTAGGGACCTTTTTTTTTTATTTTTTTTTTTATATTTTGAGATAATCTGGGAATTTTCACCTTCTTCTTCTTCTATCTTTGGCCCTTTTCCCTAAAAGTCTGTTGCTCTTTGCAAGTTGCAATTCATCCCCACTGATATTAATGAGATTCATAAACACGTCTAAAACATTAATGCATATTAAACAGACCTTGCAAGTAAAACATCAATAATGGAAGAAGCTTTTCAGTATTATGAGTAACACATCATATCACAAGACAGCAGAGAGGCTGTTTACTTGGTATTATTTCTTCTTCTAGGTTAGCTGGGGTCACGCTTTACTAACACTTCTGAGCTAAATAAGCATCAAATGCTTCTTCGGTTTTGTGCGTTTTGTTGTTATGTTGAACACGCTGTGTTTAGCATTTGGGTCACAAGTTATGAACTTGTGAACAGACCCCCCCCCCCCCCCTCCCTGCAGTCAGTTCAGGTATTAGACACAGAACACATTGTCAGATTAATTGTGTGATTGCGCTGTAAATATTAAATGTGCAGGACTTACATGTTAATCCTTCTGTCCCCCTCTAGTATAGCTTCTCTTTGAATGGGTTTTCATTTAATTTAGAAATGAGTGATTTGTATTTCATGTTTTAGGCTGCTGCCCTAAGAAGACAATATTGGAATTACAGTAAGCTTCTTATAAACTGATACAATTATTGAGGTGAGGAGTTTGTATTGGCGTGTGAAAGTGGGACCTTATGCTCTTTCAATTTAGAAAGCAACACAACTTTTAGGAGGATAGAGAAATTTGATCCTGTAGCATATGTCACGTCTTTGTTGGACGAGTTTATCCTAGATAGCAGCTGGCAATACATTTATCACTTTGATACTGCTGTTTGGGGATTGGATGGGAAAAAACAACAAAAAAAAAAAACAAAAACCCAGCCACCTTGATTGATTTTTGTCGCAGCATTCATAAAGCTTCGAGTCAAAGTACCAATATAGAAAATTAAAATCTAAAATGATAGTAAATGTTCGGCAGATGTGTGGGCGCCGTGATCAATAAATCATAACTGTCATCATCGCTGATATTGATGCATCAGTTTGCAGCTGCAGCTGGTCGATGTGAGGGCGGTTTTCATGTTGTTGGATCTTTGTTGCAGAACTGTGCTGCATCAGAGAGGAAATCACTCACCTGACATGAAGGCACAACGAGACACCAAAAGGTAGAAAACCACTTGGTTTTGTCTTTATTAATACATTCTATTTAAAAATAACATATTTGGGGAGAAGTTTCAATTTGCAGAAAACTTGAAATCTGTCCTGAAGTAGAGGACTTGACTTGGAAAGTCTTTATGTTCCATCATCAAAAGATCCAGAAGCCTGGAGTGATTATGGTTTTTATATATTATTATGAAAGCTTAAGTATATTTTGACGTAACCAAATACTAATATTATTATATATTAACCTGAAAAAACCCAAATCAGTCAGGTTGTAAAAGCGCCTTTATTGTAGTGGGAGGCCGACAGGAAACAGGGACGCTGCATGTACGTGTCACGCACGCTAACGCTAACGCTAACTGAACCAGCAGATACATTTCTACCATTTTGTCACAGAAAAACCTGTCTTTAGCATTTTCGCTGCGTTCTGATGCGACGGTCCATCGTGGAGTTTTCCAAATCACACATGGCCACACATGGCCGTTTTGTGGGGGCCCGTGAAGGCAGAAAAGGGGCCAGATGTTCCTGTGCACCATGTGAAGGTCACAGCGACCGGCGTAGTGATCGAGGGCAGATGTTCGCAGGGTGATCCATTCCATATGGCCGCCACTCGTCCGCAGGCCTTTTCACAACACGCCGCTTGTAAACACGCTCGAGTTCGCTGTTGTGGTTTTGTTTTTTTTTTTTTTTTTCCCTCCCCCTGTAAAACATGTCCTAAATCCAATCACCTCGTCTCTCTAAAGGGGATGATGTTTGATGTTGATGAATGGGAATTTGTAGTGGTAGTAGTGACCTATAAGCCTCTACTGAGATTACAGCCAGCCAGGAAGCCAGCCAGGCCCTCAGCCGGCGCACCAGGAAACTGCCAGAGCTTAAAGGGGGATTGTTTAGATAGACAATGGTGTCTACCTGGTTTTAATCCCCCGCTCAAAAAGAGTACAGGGGATTGGCAGCGTTTAATAAATGAAAGTGCTCCTATAATCGGGATTTGCCAAAGTGCCCCTTTGTGTTAATCCGACATTTTTTACAGCATGGTTTCTGACATCTGCCGCAGCGAGTGGCGTTAACCCCTCCGCTGCCCCTTTGGCTTTTATGCCGTGAGTCTCCTGTGCACGAGCTCAGGTGCAGACAGGTGAGATTCAGAAGAAGGTTTTAAATGAGGATGAGGATGAGAGCCCGATTTCACTGTGATAGGAGGGTCCAAGTCAGCAGGACATCTTCGCCTTTCTGCTGAGAACAGTGTGTAGGATGCTGCAGCTCGACTCCATTACTTACTTGGCAGAGGCTAATAGAACAAGGCCGTGTAATTACTTCATTGCTAAAATAGAAAGCTGCATTTTTATAATTAAAGTCCAGCGTATCAGCGTTAAAGTATAGCAAAATTGTTTTAAAATCGAGGATTACAACAGTAAATCCCAGCAGGCCAGATGTGAGAACGGGAGGGGCCCGCTGCATTCTGGGACCAGATTAAACAGAAAATCCCACAGGACCGCACCGTCTTCTCTTTGCAGTTCAGGGTGGGGTGGGGTGGGGGGGCTTGTGTGGACTCGACATGCTGTAATCCACCAATTAGCTCATATAATCACCTGTAAATACACCTTGGTTAGGATGTTACTCTGCTCTAATGTCCCACATGTGTGTCAGACTCTTCTGCTGCCTGGGAACAGACAGACAGACAGCTGTGCTCGATGTGTGACCCGAGTTCCTAGAAACTAAACCGAACAGATGAATGTTGTAAAATAACCCAAATTATTTTATCCTGCTTTTTTTTTTTTTTTTTTTTTTTTTACAGCACTTTCCACTCTTTCTCAACTGTCGTTATAATAATAATAACAATAATAATAATAATAATAATAATAATGTAATCACAGGGGTTTCAAACTGACAAATATGAAAAACATAACATGTTCTTAGAGCTTAGAGTAATAATATTGAAGTGAATGATGCACAATAATTACTGTAAAACTAGTTTCCTTTATTTGAATTGGGATTGACGTTTAGATTTAAATATGTTTTAGTGGTTCTTGATAAAGCTTTCAGTATTATGGTAATCTTAGCATCAGTTTGAATACACAGTTTCTGACAAATTAACTAACAACTGTTGGCCGAACAGCCAACAGTGTGTGACGTTATCATACTCAGCTCCTCGGCTGCAGATAAATTAAATGTCAAATTGAAGTAAAACCTTCAGTGAAACCTGAGCAACAGGTGGAGCTGAACATCCTGACCTCTCTGATGTTCAGTCCACCTAAACAGTCTTTCGCCACCTGCTGTCTGTCTGCGCTAAAAACACCACAGACGAGATAGGCGACCTCTTAAACATTAAAAAAAAAACAATGCCGTCATCTCGATTCAGCCTTTCCCCCCTTTAAATCACTCCATTACAGTGGATTAAACCATTAGAGTATTTTAGCATTTTTTATTTTGTAAGACACTTTAAAGTCATTCCTGAAAGAGGAAACATGATTTTGGTTCATAGCACATTCATGCCTGGCAAGAAAAGATTAAGACTACATTAACAAAAAAAAAACCAAATACAAACAGTAACATAGCAGGCATAATAAATATTACATATTAACAAAACAAAAACTAAGTAAACAGAGTTAACCTATTTGGTTTTGGGCAAAGTTTGGAGTAAAGTTATAAATCACTGATCTGTCGGTGTGAGTGTTCAGTCTGTGTGTTATTTTTTTAAGTCTCCTGGAGAAAAAAAAAGCCATTCAACTAAATCAACTGATCAACGTCACCACCGTAAAGAAACACAAGAAATGAAAGGTGCTCCAACACAAGCCTGATCATGTGGAATCTTCTTTTTGTTGTTGTTCCTATGAATGACTCCCGTTTGTTCATTGTGTATATGTTGTTTTAATACAATGAGGTCTCGGGGGTGAGTGAACACTCAAGCCATAATATATATATGGTGTGTGTGTATAAAAATATATATATATATATACACACACACCATATATGTATATAGTGCAGGAAACTCCTAAAAACATATTTAGTCACCCATATTCAGTCATTGTTTTAGAGGAAACCAACTCATTGTCTCGTTAGTTCAACCAAAAGATTAACAGTAAAGAAAATCGAGGACCATGTTTCATTCAAACACACACACATTCATTCATCCACACTCAGACACACTCCTGTACACAAGCAAACACAAACAACAAACAAGAAATTCTCACTTATTGCGTGCGTGACTGTAAATGTAATTTCACTCCTTAGTGATTCTTCTACTTAACAAAGATAACTGTGCAATTTTTTTTTTTTCAAACCAGGAGTAGTACAAATATTAGGAGGACTTCCCAGGTGCTGTTTTTGTGGGGTTTTTTTGTTTTTGTTTGTTTTTTTTTTTTTGCCACAAGTAGAGACTATTTCCACGACTTGTTGTCCCTCTCTTTAACCGAGAAGGTGCAGGATTCATGCCGACCTCTTCTCCACTCCAGAGTGCAGGGATAAAGTTTGAAGTCTGGATGCCTCCGTGGCCTCCACACTCCTGCCCCCCCCCCACCACCACCATACACAGTCCACCTTAAGGTCCCAGCCCCCATGATGCTACTTCCGTTGCAAAGTGCAAGAAGTTAATGTCTCTCTGCCTCTCCTTTCCATTGAAGAAAAATCAGAAACCAATGCAACCGCAAAGGAAGGAGGGGAAAAAAAAAAAAAAGGTTATTGTTTCTGTTCAAATGTAAAAACGGTTGAGTCTTTGTCCAAAAAGCAACAGGAAGGGAGAGGGCGGCAAGAGAGAGTGCATTTGTGTCGCAAGAAATTCAGTCCATCCACACAAAACAAGTGTTGTTCCTCATAATGTCTGCATGCCACCGGTCAGCTGTCTGGAAGAGTGGTTATACCTCCCTGAAAAACAAAAAACAAAAAATGACGTTAGCACTCATCTGTTCTGAAAAAGTAGTATTGTTTTCATTGTACTCTTGTATTTCAGAAGCAACAACTTACGATGCAGTGAGTGTGGAGTTGAGGACGAGAGTGGTGCGGATCTTGTACAGCTGAGCCAGCGTCAGCTTTTTGTGCTGCTGGGCTGGAGATTTCCTCTTTTTGGGCGACGTTTCCCCTGAGTCACTGCCGGCCGCTGACTCGTTCTTCCTGTCCACGCTGGCAGAAGGAGGCGTATCCCCGTCTGAGTTGCTGCGCCGGATATCAGGCTGTCCCGCCGCCGCCGTCGCCCCCGCCCTGTGGCCTTGCCGGGCCTCCGCCCTGCTCAGGCTGGCGCAGAGTCTCTCAGCCGGTAATGTTCTGTTCAGAAAGTCGTCGGACTGGCCGATCCCGGCGGACAGCGGCCCTGTGCAGTTCTGGCCCAGCTCCGACAGGCTCTTACTGTGCGCCAGTGATGACGAGTCCGTGTCCCTGCACTGTGATTGGTCCTGCTCCTCCTCGCTGAGCGACTGTTTTTGGGATGGGGGGGTTTTGCCGTGGACGCGCTGCAGAAGATTGTCTTCAGAGCGAGATAAGGCCAGACTGGACAGCCTCTGGAGGCAATGGACTCGTGGCTGAACGTGAGCTCGCCGGCGAGGTTTTGAGGACTGGACTACCGACAGCTGGGACCCCAGCGAGGTAGCATCCTCCTCCTCCTCCTCCTCCTCCTCCTGCTCTTCTTCCACCATGTCGGTTTCTCCTCCTACCTGAGCTTCCACCTCCTCGTCCTTCTTACCCCCTTCCTCCTCTTCCTCCTCCTCCTCCTCTTCTTCCTCCTCCGTCTCCTCTCCCTCGCTGTGCTCCGGCTGTGGCTGAAGCTCTCTGAGGAGGGATTCAGGAGAGAGCGTCCCGTAGGCGCTGTCCATGGAGAGAGAGCGACACTGCGGTTCCAGCTCCTCGCCATCCTGCGCTGCCTCCTGGTCGTGCTTGGAGTAAATACTGGAGTGGACTCTGTTGGCATTATCGGCCTGAGACTGTTGGACTTCAGATGTTTCAGGGAGGGGGGCCACATCAGAATCTGAGTCCATCTTAGTGGTTCCCTCGAGGTTCGCGGTCGGGGTGGGAAGCTCATCGACGTCCATCACTGACAGAGTCTCAGTGGAGCCGTCCGATTGGCTGAAGGGAGATGTTTGGTTGGTTAATTTAATGCAACAACAACAACTTGGAGTTCTCAGGGAAGCATCTGAGGATTATAATCTGCTCAACTGCTTCCACATTTAATCAACATTTAGGAGAGTCTCTCTGATTCTCCCATAATGTTGAATTATTCACTCTGTCTCTTTAGCTCATTAATAAAATCTGATGTGACATTTTCTCATCTATTTACAGCCACAGTCGTCTATTTTCCTTCATTGAACTGACGATTTTTCTGCAGTTTTCAAATTGAACACTGGAATACCTCAAGTTCTGCTGCTCTTTGTGCCTCAGGCACGGGGAGCTCGTGGTGGAGTTGCTGCTCTCATCTTCCTCCTCCTCCACCTCTTCACCCCGACACCTCTTCAGACTGTTCTGCTGTCGGAGGACCTCCTCAGCACGAAGCCTCTGAAGCTGGTTCTGCAGTAAAAGGAAGCCACGGTCAGCCTGGAAACTCGTTTCTGCACCGTAAAGATTTAATGTGACATCAACAGGCCCTCCAACCTGAACGTTGCAGATTGCATCGATCCAGCTCCGCCCCTGGGTGGCGCTGTTGGCTTGGAAAGTGTAGGCGGCCACTGCACTCTTGAACTCATTGAGGTAGATGAGGATGAAAGAGCCTGAAGTCACAAAAAGAAATCCAAGAAGTCAGCGGCAAAACCCCAAACCAATCAACAGCCAAATCATTGTTTCAGATTTCCTGCTTTGCTGTTTCACATTCGTAGACACGTTTAATATTCTATAGATCAGATGGTTAAAATGTGATCTGTATCTAAGGCCTCACCAGGGTCTTTCAGCTCCTTACAGACGACATTGTGCATGAGGAGAGGGTGGCGGATGATTTTCACCTTCTCCACTCTCTTGACTGGCTTGGTAATTAGCAGCAGGTCAGTGAACAGGAAACAGTAGACATCCATCTGCAGGAGGGGGGAATAAAACTCGCCTTAGTTTCATAGGTCGACTCCTGGAAGCGAAGTTCACGTGAGAACTCGGTGTAAAGATAAGAGCTCACGGTCGTGTGAGTCAGACTCACCCGACTGTCTTTGCCCTCTTTCATCCTCAGTGCTCCCTCAAGATGCAGCTGTCGTGTCTCCTCTGACGAGATGCCTCTCATGGGAGCCATCAGGTCGAAGTGGTTGTACTCTTTGAGGATCTGAAAAGCAGGAACAGAAAAAAGCGTGAGGCCAGATCGTCGACGGAGATTAACGTCTGGCAGGCGGAATGTTTTGAGGAGCCCCGAATGCTCCCTTACCTTCTCCACCTCCTCGCTGCTGCCCTCAACGGCCTCGTAGGACTCGATACGGGAGGAAATGGTGGCCAGCTTGTGTTGCTCCTGACGCTGGCGCATCTGCGAGTCCACGCTGTTGATGAAACCCTCCACTGTGGCCACCTTGAGGAGGAAACAAACACGACACACTCATGTTCAGACTGTGCACAACAGGCTGCAAAAGACAGCACATTTTCATCCGTTCCTCAACTCCCGCACCATGTCGTTGACAGCGTCGCGGGCCGACGGCTCGTCTGTTTTCTTGAGGACGCTTTTCAGCAGGAGCGGGTACTTGGTCAGTCTCTGGTGGGGCTTGGCCAACATGTCGGCCAGCTTCAGACGGTTGCACTGCTCTTTGGTCTCTGCCCACTGAGGAACAAAGGCAGGAAATCAAACATTTAATGGGAGAAAAACGAAAAAGAAGTGTGAGAACAGTGCAGGGCGCGGCTCGAGACGACTGACCGTGACATAGGTCCTGAACAGCTCGTTGTCCCTGAGAAGTGTGCGCATGTGCTCCATGCAGCCCTCCTCCTCCATGCAGTACCGGATGTAGGGCTGGAACCTGGAGCCAAACTGAACGCAAACATAAACAGACATGTCAGATATTTCCACGTCAACATGAGGGTGGACGTGTTTACCTCTCCCTCAGTACGTGTCCTGCTATCTAAACTGTTCTATATTTAAAGGATTTTTTTGTGCTTTGGCTCAAATGACACTACTATTTTTTTTTACTGCTTGCGTCATATTTACAAAAAGTAAAAACCAGATTCATCAGTCAGTTTTCTAACGCTGCATACGTGACTTCTTTATTCAGTTTATGGTGTTTAACGGACGGGACTCCTTAAGTTCAATTATTAAATATAACCAAATGCATCCCATACACAAAAATACAAAGTTTTCATTAAGTTTTCAAAAGGTGGCATGAAGTACTTAGCACTTTATGTCTGGACAGCTCATTTGGTTTATGAACACCTAACTTTTTGTGTTTATTTGGTCTCAGCACACAACTGATGAAGTCTGTGTTTGCAGACATACACTAAATAACCATAACACACAGTTTCCATTACAGTGACCTGGAGATGTCTAATGGAGGGAAACCTTTGGCCACGACCAGGGTGACAGTTTCCTGATGACCCCTACAGAAACTAAATTTGCTGCTTGTTATTTACAGTGCAACACGGACTGACCGTTCTGAAGCCGTGGTGGAGGTCAGTGGGGTCAAGCAGAGCCCGGGCCTGCCTGGCCTTTTCCAGCACAGGCAGCATGACCTGGTTCCACAGCGACGTGTGGAGGCGGACGATCTCCTGGATGTTACTGAACAGCTTGGCGGGCTCCACCTCCGTCAGCAGGCCGCTCTCCTGCAGGTTCAGCAGCCCGCTCAGGAACAGCTGCAAAGAGAGACGACGTGAAACAGATTACTCACTTTCTCAGCTTTCAGCTCACCGAGATGAGATGACGATAAAATGTCGTCTAGTTTTACACCTCAACAAAAGGTTCATTGTGAGTTGATATGTCACGGCACAGAAGCCACTTCATCTTATGCAACAGCAAGACGTATATCAATATGTTCTTTATGTGAGTCGGCAGCAGACAACAGTAGTCGGCTCAGCACTTACATCAGTGATGACTCTGAGTTTCTTTATGTACGTGGCCTCGGTCTGCAGCAGCTCCCATATTGCTTCCTGCTGGTGGAACTGTCGCCTTGTCAGTGACTAAAAACGCAGAGAGGTAAAATTAATTAAGAAGACGGGACGCATTTTTAATTTTTCTTGTAATAATTACAGCAGTCCTGACTTTTATTTACTCATCTTAATCACATTAAACTGATTGCTGCGCAGATGAATAGACACATCCGAAGAATCAGGAAAAAAAAGGGGACGAAATCAAAAAGCTGATCATAAAGTCAGTGGTGAAAAAGCGTGAAAACCACAGCGTTATCACACGCAGTTAAAGCGTGTGCTCATAAAAAGTCATCGACATTGCCCGCCTGATGATGTCGGGAAATTCTGTTCTCTCCAGTCAGTGACACAACTTACATAACCGCCCATCAGAAATGAATCTGCAGCGTGCGGCGCTGAGCAGTGATATCGCTCCGTCTAGCTCCTGATTAGTCACATACACATTAACAACTTTGGGCAGCATGTACGCTTCGTGACAGCTGTGCAATAATTAGGTGATTTGTAAGCACCATTCTGGGAAAACAGGCGTCAGGCTGTCGGCGTGTGGCGAATATAAACAAAAAGGAAGTGGGAAGTACGTGCACATGTAGGTGATTTAACACCAGAGACATTTGGAAGAGCAGTCAAGTCTATATTTTTTAACAAATAGCCAAAAAAAAAAAAAAAAAAAAAGTAGTTTTTAATTTGTAATTAATTTGCAGCTCATTGATATAATGTCCTGTTTCCACTTGATTTTCATTCTAACTTCAGTTTGATTTCTCACTGAAGTGTGTCGAACCTCTGAGTTGTCCAGCAGTGACTGCCAGCTGTCCTCCAGGGCCAGGTTGGTCTCCTCCTCCTCCTCCTCCCAGGAGTCCTGGTGGAAGGAGAGCTGCCGCGGCACCTTGGGCAGCCCGAACAACGTGTAGGAGTGGAGTTTGCTGTGGAGCTGCTCCACACGGTCCACCTCCTGTTTCAATACAGGAAAAAATAAAAACAGAAGGTTCATCTCTGTCCTGAGTAAAGATAAGTCCACGTATTAGCATATTACTGGCCTTTACTCTAAAATCCAACTGTAGCTGCTGTTCAGCTCTTTGTTCAAGCTGGCTGCCCTGATGTAGTTATGAAAATGAGCTCTGTGCATTGAGGCCATCTTAACAATAGACGACTTGGGGAGGGTGGGGGGGGTGAGCGCTACAGCGTGAAGGAGGAAGACGGGCCTGAGATTTAATGTTGTTGAAGTATTTCAGAAAGCGCTGCAACTCGCTCGTATACAGTCAGAAATTGTGCAGCAGATTTAGGAAAAATCTGAAAAGTCTTGTCAAGGTTTTGTGACAGAGGGGACTCGTCGGTGTTTGACCCTGCAGTATGAAGGGAGCCAGAGGTCCGGGGGCCCCGAGGAAGATCTCTGGCCCTGAAGGGGTTAAAGGGAGCAGGCAGGATGAATAGAGATGAGCCCGGCACTGACAGCTGACTGACAGATACTGTCTCTATGTGACATCTGCCGCCGAGAAGGGTGCGACCTCAGCGGGGCGGACACAATGGGAGCGTGTGTGCCTCATTGCAACCAACGTTAATTATTATGGTCGAAAATCTCAGATATTGAACTGAGCGGAAAGGTTTGACATCTTAGGGTAAGGCTTATTGTTTTAATTAGTGACCTTTGAGCGGCGGGCCGGTGGGTTTTAGGTTTTATGCCTTTATGCTAAGCTAAGTTAGCAAAGTGCTAACTGACGTGTCAGCTGCTACAGCGAATATCAAATTTTCTCTGAATATTTACTCCCTTAAGCTTCATTTGTGAGCTTTTATAAATCACAGAAGATGATGGACAGACTTGAGCGAGCACATGAAGCTTTTCTTCCACCTACTCATTTCCAGAGCTGCTCGGGGGCGGGGGGGAGTGTGTGATCCTCCAACTCAGGCGACTCTGAAGGGAAATTACCTCACCAGGGTTCAGGGGATATAGCCTTCTGGCCTTCTGGCCTTCTGGCCTCCTCCCACTGCTTCTTGCTACTGTTGTGTTTGTTTTTTTTTGTTTTTTTGTTTTTTTTTTTAATCTGAGGCACGCCTGGGCAACAATCCTGCCCCCCCCCCCCCCCCCCCCCCATCCCACCACCCCCCCAGCTGCTCTTAAAATCTCAGTTTTACAGCCAAGACAAAGTACAGCACTTTATGTGAAATCAAACACTCGCATTTCATGTGGACCCCCCCCGGCCTGATCAGTGTTACCTTGCAGAAGGGCCCTGCTCCGGCGTTGGAGCTGAAAAAGCCACTGAAGCGGCTGGCGGCACGGTTCTTCCAGCTGTCGGGCCCGGCCCCGACGCTGGGCAGAGAGCCACCGATCTGTCCCAGAGCATCTGGGGTTGGGATGTTCGTCTCCCCGAGGAACTCTGTCATGTTCTTCCTCCGCCGAGCCTGACCCTGAGAGGAACGCCACAGAAACAAAA
Organism: Echeneis naucrates; assembly: GCF_900963305.1. Lineage (NCBI taxonomy): Eukaryota > Metazoa > Chordata > Actinopteri > Carangiformes > Echeneidae > Echeneis > Echeneis naucrates. The sequence continues at coordinate 2,848,422 of NC_042517.1, forward strand.
GAACGAAGAATTCACACAGTGTTCAACATGAGAAAAGAGAAAATGAAAGAACAGATGTGAGTGGCTTGAGCAGCTTCGTCACTACAACAGGAAATAGAGAAGTTTCCAGTTAGACGGATGAAGAGAGACAATGTAGGAGAGAGGGACGTATGCCGACAGGATAAACAGGAAATCAGAGGGGAATTCTGCGTGCAGGATGACATCAGCAGGTCCGTTAAAACTATCCTAATGGTCAGACACAAACAGGAGAGGGAAGGACTGCCACTTCCTCGCAGTGAATGCTCATTACATCACAAGGAGCAGGCGGGAGGCTGTTCCATATGAGAACAGACGGTCCAAGTCTGGGCCATTGTCCCCAGCGCCCCCCGCCCCCCCGCCATTGTTACCCTGTCAGCAGGCCCTGCCGCACAACCTCAGTCGGGCAATCTCTGTCCACTTTACGAGCTGCCGCAAAGAAAACAAACAGGGGCCACCTCGGTATCTGAGGAAGCAGTTGTTTTTGCCGTTAGAGTGTCAGTCCTGAGGAATCTGCAAGTGGGGGTCATGCAGCTGACCCCCAGCAGCCCCCCCCCCCAACACACACACACACACACACACACACAACCTTCCCCTTCAAACATAGCGACAAGGAACTTACATTCCAGGACACTGACACTGTTGCTGAAACTGACCGACCATTCCAGTGAAATTCTTTTCCTGAGCACCCCCCGCATGCACAAACACAAAGCCATCACAACACTTTGTGAGATCATCATCGTCGTCGTCAGCCATGTTTATCCAGACTCAGCTCTCTCTGAGCCTGCAAACAAACTTTTCTCGCAAACTCACTTTCAGACTCTAAAAATTACAAGAATCTGATGGATGGAGTTGTCAGATATCGTTACTTTTAGTCGTGGTCCATCACTCAGGCTGCCATCGGAGGGCAAAACCAGATTCACAGACAGAAACAGACCCAGTTCTGGATTAGAAAGAGATGCCACCTTCTAACAGAGACGACCCAAGCTGCACAGACCGTCGGACTGTAAATAACTTTTAGGGGATGTGCATCACAGCGATCAGAGACCAACTACTTTATTGAGAATTACTCATACAGACGTTTCACAGAAAACAGCGTATGACATGTATATGTAACCGAAAACTTAAACAAAAATGAAATGTAAATATTAGGAATAACGTGTTCTGCATTACATAAGCTCATCCCCGGACCTTTGCAGAAGCACTTAACTGTAGAGTAAAAAGGCACCCGAGGGCCAATACAGTTACATAACATGACAGTAAATCTGCGTGGGGGGTCCTACCGGTTTGTAAATGAGCCTTTTGGTCCTTTCGGCTGTTTTTTTTTTTTTTCTTTCCTATTCCACAAAAAGGAGAGTGACTCGACTACAAGTAGACATGTTATTATAGAAGGGGAAGGGGGAAGTGAGACAGATTTAGAGCCCTAAATGGGTCCGACTTGGGGCGGGGAACGTGGTCCAAAAGTTCAGGCACACAGGTCAGGAAATGTTCGGCCTCCATGGACAAACAGGGAGAGCCTGGACCCCGCGCTACTGCCAGCACACTAAAGGCCAAGCCAAGACCCGGGTCGATCGGGCTGTGTGTGCGTTGCGTGACAGCGCTCAGGAAAAAAAAAAGAAAATGGAAATTTAAAACAGGTGTGATCAAGAGAGAAAATGCTGATCCTAGAGCCTTTCTAATGAGGCGTCTCCAAACGCACTGAGAAAGCCAACAATGAAAATACTGTAGTCACAGGTTAAAAAAAAATACATTCAAAAGTCACTTCAACAAGAAACTAGTGTCTCAAAGACAAAGACAACGTCTGGAAATTGTAATTACAAGCACACAGGGATATGAAGTCTCCCACCAGTTTCCCACCACATTAACAGTGCTCACCATTGAAGCCAGAGGCATGTCAAAAGTAACAAAAACCATCCTAATCCTTCAACTGGATTCATGGATCGCAGCCCATTCTGGAGCCAGCTGCTGCACTCTCTCAACCTCTCTCTTCGCTTCCTCCGTGAGGTCCACACATCCACGATTGTGATGACACTGCCGTGATAACTCTCAAGATAAAGCGGCTCCCGTCGAAACTTCAGCTCAAGCCTCAGAAACGTCCCGCTCCAGCTGACGGGGTCCGGGTTAACCCTACCGGGAGCCGTGTCTGGCTGCCGCCCCCCTGCAGCGTCTGACTGCGGCTTCCTTTTGAACCGGGACGTATCCGTGTCCCGTCCCTGCCGTCCGCACAGTCAGCGGTGAAGCCTTCTTTCTGAAGCGACCGCTCTGCTTGCATTTCATACAGGCACTGGCCCGAAGTCATAGCAACCATGAGGATCCTGCCTCATTGTGTTGAACAGGAAAGCGAAGGCTGGGCCAGCACAAAAAAAAAAAAACAAAAAAAAGAACAACTGAACTGGGAGACTGATCTGAATATTTGGAGGAGGAGTCAGGGTGACAGCTTGTAGGGAGCTCCCTGGTTCGAACACACATCCTGGTGATTGGGGAGATGCCAAATGCTCTTTAAGGGTCAGTCTCAACAGGCTGAAGTGGAAATAAAACTATCCACTCACGGCCTGTGAACACACATCACTTGTTTTTTTTTGTGTGTGTGTTTTTTTGTCTATGCATGTATGTGTGTGTGTGTGTGCCTTTGTTCAATCTTTTTTTTTCCCCCAACCTAAAGATTAGCTTTCGTTTCAAACAATCACCTGATTAAAAGAAAAGAAAAATCACAGGGTGGCTGTGAGGTTGAAGAGGAACTTCATTCTTTACTCTTATTTGGAAGTCGGGCCACCATTCTTTGTTATCTTCAATCACAGTTTTGCCTGGAGTCCTTTGAACAATGCCAGGCTAGATGGCCAAAACAAGGAAAGAAATAGCCCGATAATGACCAAACGGGAAATTCACTTTGTTTACTTGCTTGTTTCAGCACATTTAATAGACTGCTTATGGCCAGCAGATAAGCACAAGCACACCACCTCCTTAAGGAAGGTCGGAAAAATTCCCTGCAACCGAACCTGCAGCTGGATTCATTTCAGAACATTTTAAAATGTCCATGTTTTCACTTTGACATCTGTAAAAATGGAATATATTTGGTTAATAAAGAAACTATTTCAACGTCACTCCAGGCAAATGGACCCTCACAGTGAACACCCGGCCACTCTAGTCTGCTTCTAACTAATTATGTTTACAAGGTTTCCCTTGTGCCTGCTGTGTAAACCTGTCAGTCAGAACTGTGGGCAGCCAGGTCCTGAGCTGTCTTTTGTTGCAAAGCCACTCCATCTGGGAACTGCGACTTGTGCAAGCGAGTCTGGGGGGGCCAGTCAGGTTAATGATATCAAGCCCTGCGCCTGCTCACGGCCTTATCTTATCGCCGCGGCTTGTTGCACTAACCTTGGCCTGGAAAGGAGAAAATCTTTAAATGGGAAGGATTGTATTAAAATAAGCAGCAACAAAGAAAGCACAACACCCACCCCCACCCCCGTTCTCCCCCTGCCCCCCCCCCCCCCTGCTACCGCCTTTACGTTGGCCCACTGATAACGGCTCTCCTTGATCAGGTAGGTTTGATTAACGATGGGAAAACAGCGTGACACTGACCTTCCTGCAAGCCTGGACACCAACAAACACACAAAAGTACTTCACATGTGCATAACCAGGAAAGAGAAACTAAAAGAACCCCCCCCCCCCCCATACACACACACACACACACACACACGGTCAGCATGTTTCAAGGCCACCACACTTCCAATAATCAAGACCCTGCTGGTGACCAACACAACAAACATAAGCTTTCAGTTTGAGGCAAAACATGAGTGATGCCACAATGTAATCACATCCTAACCATCATCACCATCATCACACACTATCCAGCAGAGCAGATGAGATTAATTAAAAACCAGACAGTTGTATAAATGACTTTAAACTGAGTGAAATGAATCAACCTTAAACATCACAATCATCAACTGATAATCATTCTCTTTACAGCTTAATCAGTTTATCATTTTATCAATTAATCCATTCATTGCTTCAATGAAAAACGGCCCACAGTCCGAGAAGACAGATCTCAGGAAACCCAAAAAGCCCGAAACATCCAGTTGGCAGTTTATTAGGAACACTCAGCTAACACTAACGAAACAACAAATCAGCCCAACAAAACTCCCATTGATAAAAACTTAACCTCACCATAAACCACAGCAGCAAAACTGACCATAAAGTTGAAGTAAATTAAGATTGAACACGTCAACCAAAAGAAAATGCAGTTTGACCTTATTAGAGTTAAGTTTGGCTAATAAACTGGCAAATGGTTGCTTGTTCAGTGTTTGTGCTTCTGCATGAAAAAGAGAAGCATCCAATTCTTGTACTTGGAAAGTAAGAACCAACAAATTGTTGGTATTTCTCGAGTGAAAATGAATATTTAAAAAAAATCGTAATGAATTATGTGTTATTGCTTCTACAAATGGAAGCTGCAGCTGCTTGCTGAGTGTCAGCGAAGCCCTCACCTGACAGTCACTTGGCGGTGGCCTCGTGTCAGAAAGAGGTGACTCAGGTATCCCTGGCTCCACATGCAGCAGGTCCCAGCTGCGCCAGGAGGAGAGACGACCAAATCGGACCATCTTCCACAGAAACCAGCAGGCAAAAAGAAAACACAACGGCCCGAACCTCAAATGTCAAAAGCTGGTTTCAGTAATCAAAAGCTAAGTCCCCAAAACACACACACACACCTGAGAGAAGCATCGCAGCTACTTCCTCTCTGACAGCAGACTGTAACTGTAAGCCAACCTTCACCCACACAACCATCATAAAGGTGTGCATGCTCCCTGCAGTTATCTCCACCTTTAGGCATTATGGGAAGTTCTTTGTCTTTCCAGCACGCACACACACACACACACACACACACAGACACACTGTCTGTAGCTCCTCCCACATCATATGTGAATTAAACAAGCCTCCGAGCGCCTGGTATAATTATTTTAATTAAAAAAGTGTGTCAAACACTTGAGTCATTGACAGTGTTCACACACTAACGTACAATCACACACACACACACACACACACACACACTGAACTGGAAGAGCCGGATTGAGCTCTTAAAGCATTTTACTGATTCTATTATTAGATATACACAGAAACACAGCTAAGTCTGAGCACTGCGAGTTTCATCAGGGTCTTTCAAAATAAAGGTCCTCAAGCTGAGTGATTAATATATGAAAATATTCTCTTTTTTTTTTTTTTAAATCAAGTGAACTATTGATTTTTCAAATAATTGAGCATCAGAGGATGAGTGAAAAAAAAATCCAGATTCAGAGAGTTTAAAGCAATATCTTAATTTTTAATTGACAGAGTTTAAAATCTAAAATATTCAGTTAACAGTGACAGAAAAAAGGGGAAAAATCTACTTTTTGAAATAGCTGCTGTTAAAACACTATTGTTTGCAGCCGTCATTCTAGTTTATACAGTAATCTGCCTTTTTACTGTACAACTCCCATGAATATACTTTTCTCTTTTTTTAACATTTATCAGATTAAAAGCGGTGTTCTGTCCATTTTTATTTCAGAAATCAGCAGTGCTGCTGGTTTTGTGTAGTATATATGCCAAATTTCTTATCAAGTCAATCACAGATGCTTCTCGCTCTATTAACAAACTATACCGACTGTTGTGTGTAACACTTCATGCTTCTGTTCAGCTCTTCAGATCAAACAAGGCCGCTGTGTGACCGCCGCTGATTCAGCTATTGTCATTCAAAGTGGCTGTGTGTTAATTCGACAGTCGTCCCCATTGTGATCTATCACGGGGGGGGGGTCAGATAAGCTGCAGAGGAGACAGATCTCGGACTTGATAGCCTGACTGGGAAACTCCCCACGCTCCCATCCTTCAGTTGTGTAATGTAGGTGTTAAAAGAAAAGAAATGCATGACCTAGTTTTTTAAAAAAAGAAAAGAAACAAATAACATCAACTGCCTCATTGGCCAACATCTGTCACCCTCCCACACAAAGCACACTGAGTCCACTGAATTCAAGCCCCATGAATACAATATCAGACAGACTTTAATCCGTCTGTGACGAAGAAAATGTGTGTTACTGTATTTTAAGATCAGTATGCAGACAGTAAGAAGACACTCCCTTCACTGGTTCACCAGGTGAGATGTGGGCTCTCTGTGTCATCATGTTTTCAGCCCTCGGGGATTTCTGGGGCTTTTGTCAGCTCTTTCCCCAACACCGAGTTTTTGGCTTGTTATGAAGCAACGCTATCTACCTCTTTGGTCTTTCACATAACAAACTCTGTCAAGCCTGAAGCAACGCCACGCCACACATCTCTAGGGACGTGCGGGACAGGGAGCTGAAACTGATGTTTGGTTTCCCCCATCACAGTTCACCAAGTGACGTCTCAGAAGGAATTGTTTTGTCTGAAAACTCTGAAACCCGAAGAAAGCCACTTTCTGTTTACTGAATGAGAGAAAAGCAGTTAGATAGTTCATCGGATTATATTTTAATTTCTCAGCTGATCATTTCAGCAATAATACAAACCCAGGAGGAAATGCTCGTTCATAAATGTGTTTGAAAAGAAATTCGATAACATAACATATTTCCCCCGTACGAAGTAGATGAGGTGCATGATGGGAGTCCAAAGTGCTGACAAGCGTTGTGGAGAATCCATTAACTTAAATTAAAACAGCGAAAGCCTCTAATGTAAAAATGTAATGTGGCGCTAGTGGCTGTAATTTCACAGACATAAAATTCTACTTTCTTTTTCACACAGATGAAAAACATAAGTTATTTAATTTGATTCAAGCGGCAGACATTGGTGTTATCGGAACTGATGGGCGTGTGTTGCACAAAAAGGAGGATCAACGTGCTTACTGTAACAATCCAGGTCACAGACAGTTAAATTATCTTTATGATTCTCTTAAAGGCTGTAAAAGCTGCTCTCACTTTCTGTTCCTGGAAGAAACGGAAAGATGAGCGACATCATGAAGTGTGTGATTCCCCTAAAATCGGTGCGTGAGATTCGGCCAATGACATGAACAATGTCGTGTGATTCCCTGAGAAACAAGTTTTGTTTTTGCTGCAACCTGCGCATCCTGATCCCTGACCTCCACTGACTGATGGCTTTCAGCTTCCAGAGGAGGTGAAAATTTGTCACAACTACTCCAGTCTGGAGGGAAAGGGGGACTTCCAGCTCTGACTGTCACTTATTTTTAGGTTTCTGCTTTAGCTGAGTCAAGTTATGTGAAATAAACGCTGCAGTCGCAACTCATTGTTGGATGGATGAAGCGAGATTCAGTAAAAGTTTTTCAGTTTTCTTCTCCCTGAAGCCGCTGAGTTCAGGTGAAAAGCTGAACTTCTGATTGGGTCAGTGTCCATCAAAGGTGATTTGATAGGCTGCTGATACTGCATCGGTGTAAAAAGGATGCATTATTTGCGGACGGTGAGAAAAGCGCGAAGCAAAGAGCAGAAGCAAAGTGCTTTATGGGAACTATTAGCGAAGGAGGTACGCGTTCTCGACCAATCGGAGAGCTTGGCTAAAGCTCCTCTGTCGTAAAATTAATCAATTCAGATCAAAGTTCGCTGCAGCCTATCACAACGCTGCCACAGACTATAAATCAGAGCATGCACACGATAATAAACTTGAAGTACCCCAATCAAACAAAAGCATTTTTACATAAAGGACACGGCTTGGTTGCTTCTCTTCTCAAGCCTGATACAAGCCACTGCCATGCCAAACCATGAATCCGGTCAGTGGGGAAATAAATTCCCTTTTTTTTTTTTCCCCTTCTCCATAAAAAGCAGCCACGCATGCATTTAAACGGTGAGTGCCCGAGCTGCTGCCATAGAAACTCCGAGAGCACGATCAGTGCCCACATGTCCGAGCTTTTGTGAGCCAAACTGCTTTCATAAAAAATGGGCCAGCACCCAAAAGACAGAGCGCCGAGCTTCTGCTGTTGAGACTGTTAAAGATTAAAGTAAGAATAGAAGTGACTGAGTCAAAGGTCCAAATCTACTCCTATTTAAAATAAAGAGCGGAGAACGCTTATTTACTCAATGACCCAGCTTTAGTTTTAATCTGCTACATTTCAGAGGGAGGTGTGCTTTTCTTTTTTTTTTTTTTTTTTTTTTAACCCTACTTCCTGCCTCAAAGAGCGTTTCTGTGAAAATGCGACGATAATGAGCAGATTTATTCGATGAAGAGACGTGGCTGCAGCGATGAGGGAGAGGCTGAAGGTCCGGTAAATTCACACCTTCACGTTAATCACATCGCATCATTTTCTTTCTCAAACTTCACGTGAGAGTCACATGATTTCTCCACAACAATTTGTCACACTGGCAGTAAACCTCCATAAAATATGTAAAAAAAAAAAAAAAAAAAGGGGGGGGGGGGGGGGCTGATATGTTCCTCATTCAGTTATCTTTACAGACGTAGATTACAAAATAGAAGCCAAATAAAAAATGACTGAGTAATATTCCAAATAACAATATTATACACAGCACTGATCCACTTTCTCTCTAATCACTATCTTTTCTAAGCATATTTACTTCATGAGTTCATGTCTTTTTAAATATACTTGATGGAAACTTGGGCGTGTTACGTCACACGGGGTGTTGGGTGTTCTTCTAAATTCCTTTTGAGTCAAAGTTCTGATTTCAGATTACATTAATAAAAAAATGACTGATGGATCCTCCTTTCACTGAATTCGATGTCCTCTGCTACGCCGCTTATTGCAACGCTGCCAAAAACAACCAACAAGTGCAAAGTGTCAGCAGAGTAAAGTCATCCGAGCACCAGAAGCTGCACGTTATTGCCCCCCTGAGGACTAGACCAGGAGTTGTTCTTATCGCTGACGTTATCTTTCAAATGATGCAACAGCACAAATAAAAAATGCAACGAACAGCAGCAGGAGGTCACTACGACTGGGTTTTCCTCAGCAACCTCCGCTGTTTGTGTCGTTGCTTGATGACTAACCTCAGGCGGCGGTGGAACACCTTAACAGAGCCTCTACCTGTTCGTTCGCCCGGAGCAACAATGACACTGAAAATAGTTCCTGTGTTACATATTCCAACTCAACTCTGAGTGGGTCCAGACTTGTCTCAAAAGTGTTGAACACCCAACTGAGAACTTTTACTACTTGCAATTTCTAACCCCAGTAAAAAGATCCATGCTAATGTTTCAGGTTAGGAGGTTGAGTCCGCTTTTACTGTTCAGTCGCATCACTCCGGTGATTCAGCTGTGAGCAACTGGAAAACATCTGGCACTGACACACACCGGTGACTGTTGATGTAAATATTGTTGCGCTGAACAAAAATCGCTGCTCATAATGGAGGGAGTGTTTCTAAGCAACGGCTTTGTATCGCCCTTCTTCAATGACAAAAACAGAGGAAGCAATTTGCCTCCATAAAATTGGATGTTGAATTGTGTTACTGTAGTAGAGGAGGGAGTTATTTTCACACCAGTTCTCGTATTAAGTTTGTCATTAATGGTCTGCTTGTTCCAGCTTCTCAAATGAGATGATTCGTTTCTTTTCTCTCAACAAAGGTTTAGTCACAGCTATCTTCACTCTGAAGGCCGTTCCTCTTGTGATGTTGAAAGTGTGAGTATACAGTTTGAAAATACACAGAGATGCTTTACAAGCCGCGTTAAGTTCACATTTAAGTTTCCAACCAGCCGAGAGCCGTGCTAATATGTTCACATTATTTGCAAGCTATCTGCAGCTCATCAGCTGAGCTGAGCAGCAGCAACTAAACTGGGAAGGGCTTTATTATATTTTCATGTAGTGTAAAACACACCGAGCAGTCACTGCGGCTATAACAGACAGGCAGTCATCTGATCTCAAGCTTAATAATATATAGAATTCATCTTCCACCTCTTTTAATCCTTTTTCCTTTATATAATAAAACCCGGACTTGATAAAACGCAGTCACACAATGATCATGTGTCAATCCTTCCTTGATACTGAAACACAAGCAGCGAACAGAAGAAAGACATCGTCCATGAATAAAAAAGAAAATAAATAAAGTCAATCTATAGCTGGCTGAAAAAGGTTTTGCATGAACCCTCTGACTGTCTGCTCCCGCTCCATGTTTGGCAGCCGAGCAGCTCTGGATCCTGCAGGCCCCCGTCGGCCTCTCAGCACTTCTCAGCCGTAACAAAACAGCCACTTCCTGTGGCCGCAGGAAGCGGCGCGGTGGCACAGACTGTTCCTGAGTGAAGGGCTGAGCTGCCTGCAGCGAGGCCGCGTGCTGGCATGTACATACACGAGCGCGCGCACAAAGAGACACTACTGGGGCGGAAATCCAGGAATACATTCCCAGGTTTGTGCCGGACAGATAAAGGGAACGGCAGATAATGATGTCATGATGGGGACACCATGAGATACCGCACTGGCCTGAAGCATTGTGGGACTGCAGCAAAGAGGAGATGAAGTTATGGAAAAAGAGTGACGGGTGTGGCAAAACAGTCCCAGTCACAGGGCGTGTCGGTGTCTGCGTGCACCGTGTGGTTTGTAGGGATGGTGTGTTTTGGTTTGATGAGTCTCAGAGACAGTTCGGTGGCTCATGAGCGAGAGGAAGTCACATGAAATCATAAACCGTGCCGCTCCAGATAGGCCAGATGTTCACTCACCAGCAGATCAACGCTTTCTCGGCGTCCCAGGGAGCCGTGCTCCACCCTCTCGCTGCCCGGGGTGAGGATGTAGGGGCTCTGACCTCCGGAGGGCTTCATGTTGGGCAGGCTGAGGGACCTCAAGTCTTTCACACCCTGCTCCACCTTCAGCTCATCACCTGGGCGAGCTAAAACGGAGAAACAGAGAGAAAAAACTGAAAACTCACACACATTTTATTTACTGTGATCCAAAAAGAGCTTTCTGTTTTTTCAGTTTTGAGTCATGTGGAACTCAACACCACACCCAAAGTTTAAGAGCCACCGTTTCGTTTTGTGTTTTGTTTTTGTTTGTTTTTTTTCTTTCTGCAGGATTTTGTGAAGACTGCAGGGATTAACACCAACTACAAGTTAATATGAGGTCATACCTGCATTGGCTACAATTCTTTTGCCACTTGGGGGCAGCAAAACAAGCTGCACTCTATAACATCATCAGCATTAAAGTTGCTTTGTTTGAAAAATGTTGTCTATTTAGACCTCCAGCAGATAAAGAGTACTAAGAGCAGCATTAACTTGAAGTTGTGCATCCGGTCAGTGTTAAGTAATCTTTCCAGTTTTTTGCTGGAAGCAACCAGTGAAAACTGCTATGAGAACAAATATTCAAAAGAAAAAGAAGAAATGAAGGGTGACCAATCAGATTGATCACACATAAGTAGTCATTTGAGCGATTCTTAATGTCAGAATTGTGATTATAGCTGTTTAATTGTGTGCTAAACTTGGAGGAAACTAACTGAGCGTATTTGGTCCAAATTGGTTAGTGCGGTACGATAAAACAGCAACAGATTCTCAGACGTCATGTGACTGAACAGCTGTGGACTATTTGTCCTCGACCTCTGTGGTTCAGACTGTATTCAAGAGGTGAGACAATTTCAAAAGAATAGCAATTAGTCATGGCACTGGTTCTCTTTTAAGACATGCTTTTTAAAATAGGCCTTTGATGCAGGAACAAGGATAACCACGAGGAAGAGGCAGCCTTCCCAGTTTCCAGTAGAGGGGGAAAGAAAGGAAGAAAGCGGAGCCATCATGTTTTCATGCCACTACTGTGATATCGATATTCGTGGTGGTTTTAAAAACACTTGTCATGAAGTTGAGAAAAATCAGTCACACATTTTTTTTTTTCCCCCTTGCGGTTCAGATCACGTTCAGAGATGCAGTCTTTTTCCGCCTCGTCATAAACTCGGGTGTGAGAGGAAACCGGCTGACACCATCTGTCCTGCTCAGTCATTGTTACAGGCCGCAGATAAGAACAAAGTCACGTCTAAAATACACCGCGACCACAAGGAGAAGACAGAGAGGCACCTCACCCTTTCTTCCACCGAAGCAGGGAAATTATTTCTATTTATAACTCATCCACAGCCCTTTCACTGATCTTCAACAAGCAAATGCTGTCATAGAAGAATCAGAAATAAGCACGTTTAAAGGTAGTTGAATAAAAAATTCATTTTGCATAGAAGGCGGCTCAATGAAATGCGACGCCGTTCGGGTCTTTCTACATATATGGGAAGCAAGGAAGTGAAATTAAATGTGAAAATGTATTTATTCAGAGAGAGGTCGCTTTGAATAAATTAGTGCCGGAAACAAAATAAAGTAAAATATAAATGTGAAATTAATAAACAAACAGGTATAAATATAATTAGTTTAACACATGAATGAAAAATGCATTTATTCAGTAACTGCAGTGGATCCAACTGTGAGTCATTTAAGGTCCGGAGAAATGCTTATTCACGTAGGAGTCCGCCGAAGGAAAAAGAATTTGTGTGGAAAATTTTAGAGTGGTCATTTCGAAATCTATTTATAATCTAATTTGTGGTGATATTTTTGAACTGCTGTTTGCGCTCCAAGTCTTTTTCTCAGGCTGACATCCAACAGTTTCTGGACTCTCTGCCTCGGCCTCATGCATCCAGTGAAATTCACCACTAATTTTTAAACCAGCTTCTCTCTGATGTTCAACTTCAGAGTCGATTTCATCTGCTGCAGCGATAAATCAGACGGAGCGGCTGTTTGCATGTATTTCCACTTCTTCATCCTCCCACACTTTGTTTCATTTTGAAAACATGTTGAAATTAATGTTGCATGAGCCCAGACATGCAATCTGCTTTCATTTTAGATTGACATGATTTGACTGCTCAGCACCTCATAAGAGTCGGAGCAGCGTGGAGGAGAATCTGTGTTCTGTTTTTTTTTTTTTACCTTTAACTTTGAGGTAGTGTCCTCCAAAACGGTAAGCCTCAAAGTTGAGGGAGAGGGGTGTGTTGGACTGGTCCAGAAACAGGTCGACCCGGGACAGCTCGATGCCGTTCCTCTCAAACACGGGCCCCAGAACCTCTCTGGGAACACGAACAGCATAAAACGACTTAACTTTTGGCTCTGGAGAAGCTCTCGGATTGCACATTATTTGGCTCCGGCTCACCTCAGGGTCTTCTTTTTCATTGCAGGTACAATTTCTGTGTTTATGTCAACGTTGAGATCGAACTTGAGGCTGAAGCACTCCTTGCTGGGGTCCTGCAGGGGGAGGGGGGGGGCAGACACCCTGTTAGTTTACACAGGTGGGGGTGTATGTGTGCTCTCAGCAGATCCACATGGGGGCTCCTTCTCACTAAACTGGCTGCCTCAGACAAAGAGCAGCCTGGGAGATACCACTGTGTTATATCATCGCTGCCTGGAATAATAGTGGCTGCTTTCATAACCAAACACAACCCTCTGCTTGTATCACACACCATTTGGAAAAAATAATGCTCCTAACAATTCACACAACAGGTGACAAAGAAACCCTGTGAGGTCTTTCAAGGAAGAGAAAGGAGAGCAGTTGTGTTAATTATGTCGCACACTGCAGCTCGCTGTCGGTACGTTTACTTACATCAGTGTGCCGTCTCCTCGGTTTCTTTTTCACCAACTTCAGCCCCCCTGCTTTACGCTCCCTGCAACATAAGACGCACACGTTATTGCGCTTCTTTCCTCGCACCAGTTCTTCAGAAAAACACAAGCATACGAGAAGCCGTCTGTTTAATTCGGCCAAAGAGGAGAGGCGCATTTCGTGGCTGCAAATTGTGAGTAAAGTGTGAGAAGAGTGAGCTTCACTGACACACAGCCAGAATACACGAATGCTGGTAATGATATAATGGAGGGTTACTGACCCACGGTCGTTGCTCCCCTCATCCTCTTCCTCCAGGTCAGAGGGGGGGCTGGTGCGTGGGGGACAAGAGCGTGTGGATACGTTCCGAGCCAGGATGGAAGCTAAAGGTCAAGATAACATGACAGTTCCTTCTGTTAAATTGAACCTTCATTTGGAGCATTAAAAGGTTGGTTCACTCAAAGTTCCTCCAGCTGTGCACATTTCATTCAAAACATTTAAGCATCAGAATTTGTGTCTTTGATACTCTGGATCAGAGGTTCGAAAATGTAGATGAGAATACTGAAAAAAAAAAGAAAAAGAAATGAGCCCTATCCTGGATAGTTTTCATACAGACACTTTCATTTCTGTGGAAAGTCTACAGGAACTTCGACATTGTTTGTGGAGTGACAAACTAAATCCAATTTGCCTCCATTGTGTCAGGGTGGAGGTAACAATCTTAGTGATGGATATCTCCAAGCCTGGGCAAAAAGTGCACAAAACTGCACGGCTGGTTAGCGAGGGCTGGCTCCAGACCGCCACAATTGTTCTGCCATTAAAAGACGCCTGAAATTGTTGCACATTCGACTGCTGTCTATGCCAGTTTGAGAAGCAGCCGGCCAATTAGAGCTCTGCAGGATTAAGAATGATGCCGTTGTCTCGCTGCAGCTAAATTATGACTGAAAAATAAAAGTGGCAATGAGCGTGGATGATATCAGCAGGTGGTCGCAGCTTTCGTCAACTTCCTGTTCATCAGTCCAAGTAAAAAAATAACTGAATTTATAAAACAGCACTCATCTATCCAAATACGTAATCAGCCACAATGAACATGTGGTCAAATTAAATTTAGAGAAATGAACAAATCACTAAAGTTTAATTTGGATAAACCTACTTGTAAACAACAGTCACACACACCGGATCAAAGTGTTTGGCTTCCTGAGACACAATGAAAAACTCTGCGTCCTTGATATTTACACAGTGAAATCCTGTAATGAAGAAAGGGGGATGACATCTCTTCAGGAGGAGGGGTACAAACACAGAAATCATGAAAACGTACCTTGAGGTTGTAAGTCAAATCGGGGGTGCCGGTCAAAGTGCATGTTGTCTGTGGTCTCCGAGTGGCAGCGTGAGTCACATGACTCACACAGGTGAAGGGGGCTCTTGCTATTCAGATCTTGGCAGTCTGGATGGTGGCAAACCTGGACAGAGAGAGAGAGGACGAGAGAAAGTCAGATCAGCGTACCTCTGGAGTACACACGGTTCCTGCACTGAATACAAAAACATTTTTAAGGCCTGGACCAAAAATGAAAAGGGCAAAAACAGTCACGCACATTTAGAATAAACAGCTCCCTGCCTGACTATTGTTTCTGCCGCAATTAGATGACCACAGAGGCTGCCATGGGCATTCCTGAGGTTTGGTGACTCCCACCGTCACACCATCTGTCCCCCTCTGTGGGATGACAGCTAATTAACTTAGAGCCAGTTCTTCACCTTGTGTGCTGACCTGGGAACAGCTCGCCCCCTTACATAATCCAACATAAAATCCCAAGAGGCGACGATGAAACCCACCGCAGGTCAGTGAGTGTGAGACTTCCAGGCTGCAGAGCTCCGAAGACAGAGCA
Organism: Echeneis naucrates; assembly: GCF_900963305.1. Classification (NCBI taxonomy): domain Eukaryota; kingdom Metazoa; phylum Chordata; class Actinopteri; order Carangiformes; family Echeneidae; genus Echeneis; species Echeneis naucrates. The sequence continues at coordinate 2,863,797 of NC_042517.1, forward strand.
GCAGAAGGATACCGGATTAAGGATCTCCCACTTAGGCCCAGACAGATCCGACCCCCCCTCCTCGGCGAAGGACTGGACTCACCGGGGGGGGGGATCCTCTACATCTACCTCACTCCACCCAGTTCAGGAAGTGAGGATGTAAAGGGAGATACAATAGCGCTCCCATTAATGTACTTCCTGCGATTGTTTCCACGTACTTAGGAGGAGCAGTGTGTCTGCGTGTGTTTAAGCATGTGTGTATGTGAACAACCAGGCATTGAGCGCGAGCTAGCGAGTCCAGTTTTCGTGTAAACACAACAGCTATAGATAGAGCGGCCCTGCAAACACAATGCCATTACGCAGGCCTGCCAAAACTGTCTGTATTGTTGGAATACACAAATCCGCATCACCACATGGCTCAACTGACACTCAGCAGAGTTTCAGTGCAGTCAAGTGTAAGATTTAAATAATAAAAAAAAAAAAGCCTCCTCCTTCTCCCCCGGTACTCTACCGTCATTTTCTGCAGATTGGAGCAGGAGTCTGAAGAAGTCGACTCCATATCCACGACAGCAGCCGCCCACGACCCCAAGAAACATCCAACTCGACACCTCGTTGGCCTGCTAACTCAGACTGCAACGCCACGCTGATGAGCTGCCTTATTAATCCACTACTCTCAATGTCTAGCCAGGTATAATCGCAGATTTTAAAGGAGGTCGCAGTGCTGGCGGAGGACAGAAGGGGGGAGGAGAGGAGGGAGGGATGAGGTGAGGAGTCCCAGTAAAGATATAAACCCGAGGCAGGAAGGGAGAAAAAATGAGGTCCATCCAGAAGCTTTTCAGAAGTACAAAGCCCCCCTAATCTTACAGCCTAATTGGTGCCTGTGCTCTGTCAAAGCCATCTGACAGTCCTGCAGAGATTAAACAGCCCGCTCTGAGCTCCACCAGCCAGGGTCTTCTCCTCGCCTTCCCCTCTCTCTCTCTCTCTCTCTCTCTCTCTCTCTCTCTCTCTCTCTCCCTTTCTTCGCCATCCACCAACGGCGACTCCTCCCTTCCTCTCACCGCCCAGGGTCACCGTACCCAGGCACAGCCCCAACCAGACGCAGGTTTTAAACAGAAATAGGCTGAGATGAGAAGAGTCTGATGCTAAAAAACAGGAGGATGGTCCTGTTTTCTGTAGAGAGCAGGACATGCTATCCTCCAATAAGCACACAGAGCGGTGGGGGGGGGGGTTAAAGGATGATTCCAGCTTATTACAACTTGGTTTTCGAAGTTGTTTCGTTCAGGTATGATAACATTGTAGTTGGGTAAAATAATTGCTGGGATCTGGGAACATCGTAACAATGAAACTGAATGTGAAAACGGGCAGTTAGGGATTCATTAAAAGTCGTTACGATGCATCCAACAGGGGGACATTTCATTCTGGACGTAGAAAGTTCGTAGAAAAGCAGAAAAAAATATACAACTGATCCGCTGACATCTTTTTCTTTTTTTTTTGAGTCCTGTTTGTGACTTAGGAAAAAACAAAAAACAAAACGATGAGCAGTTCTTTGCAGTCAGCAGCAGTTGTAATGCTCTTTGTTTTTATGTAGATCCTGTTCGGTCTTGTGCTCGCTGTGTGGTGACTACTCCAACGGCAGATGTCAAAATAATATATTTCTCAATCGTTGAAGCTGATGACGCTCGACGGGCTTCAGGTACCGAGGAGTGTTTCACCTCTGCCCCACACGCCGACCTCGACGCACAGACGGACGGCTGCAGAAATCTGTTACAACATCACCCGCTAACACTTCTCTCAAGTCGACGTCAGCGCATGTGCACGCGTTTTCACGTAGCTGTGTTGAATGTCAACTCGCACACAGGTGGTATGTTCTCCACGAGGTGCGGAGACAGACGGCCCGGCCAGGGAAATTGGAGAAAACCAGATGCCATATTTAGACAATAGCCTGGATAGGTAGGCCTCCGTACTATCAAGATGGGGCGTTCACATTCCTGTGGGAGCAGAAAATATCTGACTCTTTAGCCAAGACAAATAAGTGCATCATGGGATGAAGAAAAGACCCAAGAACACACCAAACGAGGGGAAAAAAGAAAAGAGAGAAAAGCCTGTAATCTCACAGCTATGACAGATATACACCTTGGAAATTTTTGCAATAGTGAACATTCCTATCAATGATCGGGATGATTGATCCTCGGGCACGAGGCGCTCTAACGTCTATCATCCGTCTGGAATCTGAGCTGGATCAGTTTTCCCCAGCGAGACTCCAGACAGGTGACGGGAAAGCATGGCGTGCCTCGTACCAACAGTTCATGAATGTGTCACGAGACAACATGTGTCATGTGAGTGTGTGTCGCGTGTGCGACCCCTCCAATGCATGCCTGCTCTCAGATCTGCCTGGATTAGTGTGGAGGTTCAGGGGCAACACACACACACACACACACACACACACCTTCACCCCCCTCCTCAACAGCTGAGGACACACACCAACCCCACAACAGCCCTCACCTCGGCTTAGCACATCCACTGCCACGTGGCACCTGCTTATGCACCCTTGTTTCCACATACCCTGCAAGCACGCCAACACCACACACGGATGGATTTACAAACACAGGCATGCCCGATCCAAGTCTGTGTCATCAAACAGCACACCAGTCACTCAGCTGTAATAAAGCTGTTCTTGTTTGAAAGAAGATGACTGGAGTCTTCTGAGGTGAATCACGATTATTAACTTAACTCTTCATGCTCCGAACACTGGCACGCCAACGTACGAAGGAGACGGCAACACACAGTGGCCTACATATGAGTGTGATCTCCTGAACAGGAAATACTTCACAGCAGCTGATGCTAAAGGAATTAAACTGTGCTCACATGAAGTGAAGCCTCTAATGTCTCGAACATGATTTATAATTAACGATGGAACTTGTGGTTTGAGAGCAACAACCTGCCAGTTCAATTTGGCCCCAGTTTCCTCACCGCCATCACAATTCTGGCTCCAGAGGACAGTTTTAAACAAGTCTGGAGAGCCTGCTGCGTCCTCAAGAGCTGGAAAAATCTGTGAGCGATTGGTCTTTGTGTCTGGAATTATGTGACTCTTTGAGGGAAAGGCCGCCAACGGGTTCAAATTACCGATATGACTTAATGCGATATGAGGCCCGTTCTTCACCGGGAGAAATGCTCGCAAATGCTCTCACCGGTTTTGTAAAAGCTCAAACTCAAACTGGATAAAATTTCCCCACTGTCTGCAGACCTGACAGCACTTCCTCCTCAGACCTCGCTCAGCCTTCCTGCGGAACAGCTTGTCCTGCCAGAACACACCTAGCACTTATGTAATAGCATGTATCGCCGCGTGCATGTGCGTGTTTGTGTTGGGTCAAAGCAGGAGCACGAAGGGGGGGCATACGAACACACAATAATTTCTCCCTAATCCTATCATGGGGCATCTTCTGAGAGGCAAAGGGCTCCTTGCTGCTCTGTTGCGTAAAAGTAGATAAGGCTGTAGTTAGCATGATAGCATTTCATCAAACTTCCCATTTCCTATCTTATCTAAATACACTGTAGGTTGACTCTGCAACATTTGTGTGCAGCTGAAGTTATAAATAGAGAGTGGAGAGAGATTAAATTCTGACCTGTCATCATCGTCTGTTGGTGGAAAAACCAGAAACACGAGCTTTAATGATTTTGCAAAAACCTTTAACTGTATTGTGCTAAGAGTTTTTCATGATGCACTTGATCCAAATGCTGATGTTTAGTAGCAGATACAATCCTTCACACCGCTGCTCACTGTTTTGTAGAGCTCAATTATCTTTCACCGTCTTCATCTTTCAGCTAGTTTCCCCTTTAAAGCAAAACACACACTCTGAAAATAGTTTCCGATGACGTTTAAATCTTCTCTTTGTGTCTTGTGGAAGTTTGTTTTTGACCGAGGGGACAATGACACCACATTCAAACTCAGACCGGCCACACAAAGGAGAGATTCATTCCTCCCTGGAAGTCTTTTCAAACTACATCTACTTTAACCTTTAAAAGAGAGAACACTTTAAAGACAGATGAAAGCGGTTAGTTCGGCAGAAGCGCTGCCGGCTCAACCTCCAGCCCCACCTCCGTTTAAAGAGCAGCGGACGAGAGACACTCCTGAGCAGAGCAGACAGCACATTATTTAGATAACAACAGCATAACCATTATGGATTTAGCATTAATAAACTACAGTTGATCTCAAGCGCCACCTGCAACGTTTGTAACTGCTGAGAGAAACAACCAGCAGGGACAAAAAAAATCACAAGGTTTCATTTATCTACACTGCTGTTTGCTATAAAAAAAAAAAAAAAAAAAAAGGAGTGGAGGGCAAATAAAAATCAAAACAGAAAAGCCAATGATGGATAAATTCATTTCAACAAGACAATGACCAGCATATCCAGATTGAAATAATGCAGGATGAGAATTAATCTGCAGAGCCATTAAGAGGAAACTCTCAGGCCCAGAGGGTGGACTGAATGTACTAAATGTACAACATTTCATGGAAATTTGAACTGCAACAGAATGAAAAAAAGAAATGCTTATCTTTTATTGACACAATCTGGAAACTGGAGTTTTTTCCCACACATATATTACTCTTGTGTAGCACACACACAGAGCACTGTTTGTCATAGTGGTGCCCACACCCATAGAGCAAACTCTATACCCTGTCATTGTTCCAAAAGGCCATCATCAACCTACAGACGCACACACACACACTATAGAAAACATGAAATCAAAGCCAACCTGAATCAACAACTTGACTTCAGGCTCCTTATTGGAAACAATGGATATATACTGTTTGGTTATGTTAGTGTTTGAGCCAAATATCTGTCGGGTCTCACTGAACCCTCAGTCTGTGTTGAGTCTGCAAGTGACATCCAGGTACGCTGTGTTTAATTGCGCGGGCCAACTTTAATACTCAACCATCGCTCCACTCCCACAGAAAGAAGGCTGCACTGTGGTCGTGTCCTGACATGCAAGTCATCACCGCTTTGGCAACTGGACTGGACTTCTCCTCAGAGGTAAGTTATGTTGGCATTAAGTGTGAGGCGGGGCGGCTGCTGCAGGAGCCGACTCACTGTAGCCGCCCCCACCCCCTCCTCATTTATCCACGTAAACAAAAAGAAAAGGACGCTCCAGTGCGTCCCAATAAACACACCCAACACGCAAATGATTGGTTAGCGCCAGACGGGGCAGAATCATGCAGAGTCTTGTTCAGATAGTATGACTGCAGTGAAGTCAGTCAAATACTCAGACTTTGACCCGATCGGATCACGCAGTCACCAAACTAATCAAAGACACAGACACACGGCCGCATCATCAGTGATTCACAGTCTACAAGTGAAGGAAAGACAAGCAGCGCCTCATTTTCACAGCACCAAACTTTCACTTGTGTGCACACATCAGAACTATACACTCAAAAGTGCACCACACAAGGTCGAATGCAAATCAGGCAAAATATTTACCTCTTGGTTGTTGGAGCTCAGTTTGTTGTAATAGCTGCTGCGTCTGCATGTTCCGCTTATCTTCATGTAAACAGATCTAAAGCTACTGATTTGACTCTGAAATGATCTTATTTTGCAAATAAAGTGCTTTAAAATCTTAAATGAAATGAAACAAACTCTCTTTAATTATATTGAATATTACAGCTGAGCCACAAACGTCACTGAATTTATCTATAAAGTTTGTATTTACTGACATTTTTAAAAGCTGCAGCTGCAGCACAAAATAATAATAATTTTCAAGATCCCAAATTGTAATATTCCACTTCTGTGTATTTATAATATTTGGTTTTATTTTATTTATCTCATGCCATTCTATCTGATGAAGTATTTAAACTGTCTTAAAAAAAAGAATATTCTGGATATGATGACCTGAAAGGGTACGAGGTTCTTCCTCATCTTCTCAACCCACCAGTCACTTTCTGGCAGAAATCTCCTCTCCAGGCTGCCTGCAGCTGTCCTGTGCAGACGCTGACTCACTTTTAACTGCAACTGCATCACTGAGCAAAACGGACTACGAGAGAAAAACTTTAAATGCCTGCAGAGTGAGATGCTTTTCGTCAAGCTGGGCCGAAGGAGACAGGTCAAACGTTTTCACTACCTTTTTCAAAAGAGACTTTTTTTATTCTCCTTGCGGGAGACGAGCACATGACCCCCACAGGGCCGTCTCCATGTTTGCCGGACAGGTCCTGCTTTCCTAAACATTACGCAGTCGCTATTCGTTTGGGCCCAGCAGGTGGGATTGAAAACAGCGCCCGGGAAGGCCAGGGGTGATCAAACGCAGGGAGCGCTGGGCAGGCCTGGCCCGGGTCTGATTTATTTTTTAATAAACGAGCGATGCATCTGTTGAGGAGTGGCATTGGAGAGATCTGCTGCAGCCGGCCAGCTCGCTTTCTTCTGCTGCCATCTGTCCTCTGGATGGGGTGAGGAGTCGGCGGAGGAGAGCCAGAGCCTGGCTGTTTTACTGCAGCCCTTATGCAACAAGACTGCCTGCCTGTTCCCCATTAGCAGACTCTCCCTGGTTCTGGTCCTGTACAGTCCTGGCTCCTCGCACACATATGGAGTTACTCAAACGGAGGCACTTGCTGAGCTTCATCCTCCCAAGAGAGAAACAGGAGTCCGAGTCTGGGTGTGTGTGTGTGTGTTACCCAAACACACGTTAGGTCTCTTCATAAAAGGGACCCACAGCGGCAAATCTTAGTGAATGGTGATCATTTAGTAACGGACAACGAATGCAAAATGTGGCGAGACAACTTTTGACAAGAGGTGATGTCTTTTAAAACCAAATTAAAACAAAAACAATCAACGCAGCTCCATGTTGCAAAAGACACAGTTCACCTTCTGAACACTGGCAACTGACATTTTAAATGAAACTTTGGCTTTTCAGACGCCTCCTTTAGTTAGCCTGCCGTAGCTATGCTTATCTAGCTTTCCATGCTAGCGGAGCACTGATTATATGCAGTGCTGAATAAATACAGTCACATCTCTACTTATGAACATTGACAGATACAAACAGACGGAGATGCAAGTTAAAACTGTGTGCATATGAGCTCAAATTTTGTTCTGCCTCGTACAAACTTCGCTGCTCGCTGCGCCACCCATCTCAGTTCTTTGTGCTTGCATTAGCTTGCGTTAGCACTAAAACATGCTCTGTTTCAAACAATTCAGGATACAAACGGCCGATCAGAATGCATCGGAATGTAACTCGTACGTAAGTTGGGGAGCGTCTGTTATGATATCTGGGAAAAAACATCTTTCATTCCATAAACAAACCGACAAAAGCAGACTCTTTGCCTTTCACTTCTTTTCAATGAAATCATTTGCAGACTTTTAACAAGCTAATTGATGCTTATTTGAGAGAGAAAGGCACATAATAAAATGCTGAATAAAAACTGAGCTTAATGTTAAATGTTTTGGCGTTCACCGTAGACAAAGATCGGAGTTATATGTTGTTTTGTGAAAATGATAGTGGGAAGTTTTGTTTGGTTTGAACTAATGAGCTAACGTTGCAGCATAAACACAGATTTAATTAGTTTAGTAAAAAACAAAAAGGAATTCTGTTGTATAAACTGAAGGATGTTTACAGTGGTTAAAAACTGGAATATTTGTTTTTATTTGCTTTCCCGAATAACTTTTATAGATTCATCTTTGCATCTGTCTCACTTAATGAGCAGAGCATCCGGGAAAGGCGGCCAAAACTCAACAAGTTGTGATAAACTGAGATGTTATTATTAGCTGTGTGATATCATATCCAGTATGTTGAAAAAGTCCACCTCAGTTTACGTGACTCACCTTCTTGTCCAATAGTTATTGGACATCAGATAAGACTGCAGACTATGTCACGGAATACATTATTTCTCAATTCCGTCCTCCTCTGCACAGTGACACATGATGGATGAAAAGTGTTTTTTCCCAGATTTCACACTTATTTTGAAAGAATTTTGAATAAGTACAAAATGACACATCTTTTACATTCGGACTCCCACGCAGCAACGGACTGATTATGAGAAAATTGGCTCATGAGCAAAGAGAGGTTAAAAGTTCCCCTCGCACAAAATGTCAGAAAATTATGCAACACTGACCGTCTGTCGCTGTTCTTTTGTGTCTCTCTTTTTATTGTTTTGTTGCTTTATATTTATATGGTCCTTTTCTGTCTCGCTGTTTTTTGTTTTTTTGTTGCTGTTTTTGCTCTCTCTCTTTTTTGACGTTATTATTTTGAGCATCTGCTGAAATTTTAACACATATATTAACAATTTTTTTTCTTCTGGTAAAAATATACAATTTGCTGGCATGTTGACAGCAGATAATCATTAACCCTCAAGTGAACGTTGGTGTGAATGGCACGTCCGTTTATTATATCTTATCCTTTCTTTCCCTGTCTCTACGACGTCTGTGACACAGCAACAGACAGACAAACTAAAGCTGAAGCCCCGAACTTCCCTCGAGTCCACCTGAGCGCTCGGGGTTTGAACACTTGCCGGTGACGGAGAGAAACTCAAGAACAAACAAGTTCACAGGAAATACTAAAACTTGTGCATTCCTGTGAAAGGTATGTTTCAACATGCACTGACGTTTTCCCGAGAAAAATGTTACCTTTTCATTGTTCGCAACCGGCATCCCTCTTAGACAACAGAATGCAGCTGTCAGGTGAACAAAAGCACACATTAAAACTTCTCATCAGTGTCTTTGTAGATTATAATTCAAAGATTTTCTTTTTTTTTTTTTTAAGCAAAAGGCGAATTGAATTGAATGGTATTGAATTCTTTGTGAGTTTTACCCAAACTCCTCCGCAGCACAGTCAAATATTTACACGACACCCAGGTGACACGCTGCTGTCACAGAAAGATAACAGCACATTCAGGCTGCTCCTTAAGGAGCTTAAACCCAAAGAACTAGTCACATCCAGGCTAAACAGCTCTCAGCTCGGGGTGATCAATACGGCGACATGAGCAACACACCACTCACCGGCAGCTGGTCTCTCTCTGCTTTCAGTACAATCAAGTGTGCTGCCTGGACTATGACGCAACCAGCCTTCCCAACCATAGCTTCAGGGCAGAGAAGGAGAGACAGACAGGAGGGTGGTGAACAAGACCAAAAAAGGAGGAAGTGAAAGGAAAAAAGAAGAAGAAGAAGAAGAAGGAGGAAAAAAAACAAAAAACTAGGTATTCAAAGTCAATTTTCAACTTCCACCAAAGCCAATGTGGGCTCAAGCAGGCCCAAATATGACATGGAAATTGATTATTTGGAAACCACTTCCAATTTGGTACAAGTAATATGGAAAGAGGAGAAGCCTGGTGGGTGCCAGGGGGTGCAATGGGATGCTGATATAAGAAGCAGATGTGAAATATGCAGACATAGGAGGAAAAAAAAATCTTCACAGATGTGGATGTGTGCTCATGTGTTCATGGGAAACGTTTCACAAACCAAACCATCAATGAAGATCTGATCAACAATGACTGCGAAATAACCAAAGTCTGCGTTTTCCTTTTTTCTTTTTTAAACAAGTCGATATCTTTGGTCTGTTCTGACGTCTGACATCTGATTAAGTCAGTTTGAGCTTTGGAGAGTAAAAAGAGACACTCTTCGCTATTTTCTGCTGCTTTGTAGAAATGACAATTAATCAATTGATAAACATTTCTAATTGCAGCCGTGGTTTCAATCTGCTCCTCTTTGTTTTTACAGAGAGTAAATGAATTGGCAAACACAAAATGAAGAGGCAAACTTTAGATTATTTACCTACCATAGAAAAACTGCACTTCCCAGAAAAAGGCAACCTTCTGTGAGTTTCAGTGGAAGAAACAATCAATAGCTCCAAGGTCCAATCAACAAGAGGGCGGCAAAAGTTCTAGTCCCAGCCTGAAATCGAAGTGTGCCGTGTCGCCCCTCAGATGAGTCTATTCAATAATCCCGAGCTTCAAGGTGAAAAGACCGGACGTGGTTAATCTGATGGATTGTGGGATGGAATGAATGTGACAGAGGCTGAGGAGGCTCGCTGTGTTTACTACAGCAGTCTACTGGGAAGACACACTGAAAGAAACTAAACTCCGCCCACCTTCTCAACCACACCCCCACAAGCGCACACACACATCCTGGCTGACTCATGTGGACTCCCACTGAAACCGATCTTTTTTTTTTATAAGAACGGGAAAATTTTTCCATCTGACAAACACCTCTTTGATGTTTCAGATGATCCAGATTCCGAGTAAATCCAACCAACGGCTGACACATTTTTCTCTTCCACACGTCACCTGAGTTGAACTCGTCCGGCTTGACTTAGAGCTTCGTTTGAACTCTGACCCCGTAGGGGTCAAACGTCAACGAGCGCAGCAGTGACTGAGGGAAGAGGGGGGAAGTGAATCTATTCAAACACAACCAGCCAGACAAACAACATTTCCGTACACTGTGTGTGGTTATAACACAAAAGTCAGTGTGTTCCCCTTAAAAACAAAAATAAAATAGAGGAAGGAGAGTGGTCATAAAAAGCCTTCAGAGGTACCAATGCTGAAACCATTAGTCCATCTGAACAGAATGTGTCATGAATTGCTTTTCTCTTACTCACATTCTCAACAGTAATTTCTTTTTTCTATTTATATTCAGTGGTTCGACTTGTCTATTGATTTTGGTTCCCAGTTGCGTCGCACAGTATTTGAGCTGGGAGCTCTCTCTGCTGTGGCTTCTCCCCCAAACCAGGCGGCTACAGTAAAACAATAAATCACCACCACTGATTATTTACGATTCATAGTATTATTCCATTATATCATATTATGTATTTGCATGCATGTCTACGTATTCATACATTTAAATATCATCACAGTAACTTTGCTCATTATACAATAATATCAGCACAGTCATCCACACATACACACACAACACAACCATTACACCTAAATATACTATTGATATACTATACTGATTAAATATATATATATTAATCAACTAAGACTTTTTTTTTAAAGGGGCAATCCATCATCATTATGTGTCCGATTCAATTTACTCTACTCTTTGTCCCGTGAGAACAAAGGTGGCACGTCTTTCATGTCTCGAGGAGCTTTACCTTCTTTTCCACTAAAAGTTCCAGGAACTTTATTTTCCTTTCCAAGAAATGTCCTGGATCTTTCCCAGGGGTTAAACTTTCCCCCAGCACGTTGTGATTTGCGCTTTCACAGCTGGGTCAAAGTCGCCATGAGTGATTAAGCCTTTCAAATCATTTTTAGCAGGTGACACAAAGATGGAATCTTTGTCTTTCCATCCGACCTAAAATCTTTGGCGCTGCAAAGGAGTCCTAGTTTTTGTCTACCACAGGTCTACTGACGAATCAGTGACGTTGCCCCATCCCCAAAGTTCCCAAACAGAACCTGAGCAGATTTCTCGTCTGGAAAAATTCCTGCGCTGAAAAATGCAACAATCCTGATTATATCACAGCGATGTCATCAGTTATGTCAGCTGTGATTAGCAAACATGATGATACCCCTGATCATCAGTAATTCATCAATTACTTATCAATATATGTGATCAATGGTTTTATAGTTTGGTTTATTCTCAAGCAGAAACGTCACACATTCATTCAATTCTCTGCTTTTTCTTCTGTTTCCAGCCACACATATGAGCATTTACAATAAATAGAAAATAAATAAAATACTTTAAGGATATGGTTACTTTGGGACTTTGGGAAGTAATTGCATATATTTTCATAATTTCAACTAGCAATTGATTATTCCAGAAAAATAATCTGGAGAGTAATCAACAAAATAGTGTAAGAAGAAGTACACTATTGTGTTACAATCTGGAGGACTTGAGTGTGAGTGCTTTAAGGAGAAACAGCAGAGAAAGTCCATCTTTCTCTGAATCAACTCAAGACATCCAAAGATCAGCTCAGCTGCGATGGACGTAATGGGAAGCATCTTCTGCATCTTGTTTAGTTTTTTTTTTTTTTTACTATCAATTAATCTATCATCTTTAATTAAAAAATTATTATAAATACATCTATATTCTATTCTACCTATGAATTATATTCTCAATTAATCAATTTGGTTATTTGGTCAAAAGTCAGACAATTGTGGAAGAAGATATGTATGATGATGCTGAGTTCACCGTCCCAGAAGAAAAATTCACCTCATAAAATAATTGATCATTTATTTTTGTGTTGCTGTGGTCTGTGGAGTTCTGCAGTGTGTGTGGGAGGGTGTAAGGGGGGGGGGGGCTTGTTTTATGGCCTGAATGTCCTGTCACAGTCTGCTGCGTTGACCACAAACACTCGACCCAACTCTACTCTTTTCTTTTGTCGTTCAAGTTAATCCAAGATGAACCGTCTTTAAGTCTCACATAATTGGCCAGCTCACAAAAAAACAATTTGGACCCCCCCGAGGCCACATGTTTGGAATAAGAGCAAGAATGGCGGGGGGTGATGCTCAAACTCCACCTCTCCTCGTCCTGTGTCTTGAAAACAAGGCGACCTGTTGAATCCATGTCTGCGCCACCATCCCCCACCGTCAGCCTGACCTGGAGGGGGCCGTATTTAAAAGCAGTCAGCAGCGATGCAGCTACCCTGAGGGATTAAACCCCGCTGGCACTGGCCACGGTCGGGGGGGGCGGGGGGGGGGGGGTTGAAAATGAGCGTCCTCCCTTGATGCCTGACCTTGGCATTAACCCCTCTATCACCATAAGCTCGGAATTCCTTCAGGTCTTCCATGAAGAGGAAAACCGAACAATATGTCTGTGTGAGAAAAAAAAAAAAAAAAAAAAGAAGAAGTGTGGCGGGCTCAATATTTCGTTTAAGGAGCGATTCTCCATCAAGGCTCAGCAGACTGAGATTCATTCAGAGCGTTTCATTAAGCGCCGCTTGTTTACATTCTGGAAACACTCGGAGCAAACCAACAATTAGCGAGGTTTTCCATGAGATGGCTCTTCGCATGCGAGGGATTTAAGGGGCGGGGCGGGGCGAGCATGTGGGGGGTTGTTTTCTCAACCCGTCTCCTCACTGGGGGCCTTCTCTTAAGTCTTTGAACCCGGTCAGCCCGTTCAAGGCCGTTTCCATCGGAGCATCAGGTACCCTCTTCCTGTTATTCCCCAGCCTGCTGCGTCGCTGCTTCCTGCCGAGGATGCTCCTGGGGGGGGGGGGGGGGGGGGGGTTAAAGTGGCGTCACTGCTGCCCTGACGAGACGTCTATGGACGGAGCCAGTCAGCGTCCAGCTTGTTTGTTGTCTTTGCACTAACCCTGGTGGACAGCCATCTGCTTTTCCCACATTTCACTCAGATTGCATCACAGCTTTGTATCTGATCTTCACTTCTGCAGAGCATCTTACAACAAAGTACGTTTATATACACACACACACACACACACACACACACACCCTGCATAACTGATCAACAGATTATACGTTTTACAGAACAGTAGCCACTGTGGCCACATTTGGAAATGACACAACGATGACAGATCACTTCATTTCCAAAGAACCTCTTCAGTCTGCTGCTTTAAGGCTGCTGTGATAAATATTTCGATGTCAGCAGCGGATGAAACGTCTACGTGCAGCGTGAAAGAGCTCACTGTTGGTGATTCCCCCATCAGCTCTCTGGAATGCCTGAACATCTTCAGTCTCATGCTACATTGAATAACACAGCGGCAAAAGAGAAACAATTCCATCAGGAAATGGTGGAGAACAAAAACAGAGCTAGAAGGGGGCGTGGCCACCAGATCCAAATTCCAAACATGGCTCCAAATAAATGATAATATTGCATCATAACTGCTGGGCTGAAACATTATATATGAAAATATATCAAGAAAATGCCGACCCGCTCAGCTGAGGAGACTCAGTGTAAACATGGGAACGTCGATGAATGCAATTGGTTGATGAGGTAGATAAGGGGCGTGGCTAAAACTACTTGCTGTTGGTAACATGTAGCTCCTCCTCCTATGGCGGTACATTCACAGACATGGATGCAAAGACTGTATGAATGTGGACTAATAACTGAAGAACATGGGGACGCGTCTCCATCGGTTGTAGAAAGAAGTCAGATTGTACTGAAGTCTATGGGAAAATGGCCCTACTTCTCACTAGATTTATTTGCACCAGTAAGTAAACTTTTCAAGTTTCAAGTGTCCTTCAACACAAAACCATGATCACCTTTAAAGTGACGGCTCCATTTAGATGAAAATAGAAGACAGAGCAAGGCGTGGCTGCCCAACAATTGACCGACCGTACCAAAAATGAAAACCTGCTGGAGAAAAATTGGAGCAGGTTAAACAAATCAAACCAAAAACGGTTTGTTCTGGTTTCAAAACATCCCAAATTACAAACTGCAAGCTCCAAAACAGAAGATCACAACCCGATGAGTGACATCATGCCCCTCGGTTTAACCTCATATGTATAGATAGATGTACATACATGTAGTTATAGATATATAAGGGCAGCATAGTGGTTAGCGCTGTCGCCCCACAAGAAGGTTGCAGGTTCGGCTCCTGGCCTGGGGCCTTTCTGTGCAGAGTTTGCGTGTTCTCACCGTGAACTGGTGACTCTAAATCGTCCGTAGGTCTGAGTGTGAGTGTGAATGGTTGTTGCTCTCTGTGTGTTGGCCCTGTGATGGACTGATGACTGACTGAAAGCAAATGAACAAAAAAACAAAACAAAAAAAAACCCCTAATGTTGGAGAAGGAGCAGGAAGAAGACAAAGCTTTTTTTTTAACCTATCCCTACTCCACTATTCAGCAGCAATCATCAGTTGACTTCAATAACAGGATCTTTTCCTGTCATATTTACACTACTAACCCATAAGCATGCATATTTGGTGAAATTGGAAAATGAATAATGTAAATAAGGAAATAAGATAACACCTGATTATTGTTTAGGCGTTTCCTCCTCCCTGCATTTTTTGAATATTACCAGAGAATCGGTTGTTTACTGCTTTATTCCTTCTCACTTTATTGCTCTTATTATTGCTTATAGCTGAAATGTCTTTTTGACATTGAGACAATTCACCCGTGAGTCCCGGCATCTCTGCCTCATTGACTCAGGTATGACGGTGCACCTGCACACAGCAGCTTACTCAGCACATGGAGTTGTGCGTGCAGTCAGTGTTCGGTTGATATCAGTCTTGTGTTTACACGGTGCTGCTTGACTGAGTGTGACTATAAACACAAGCAGGAAATATCAAATACGTGATAAAAACCAGCAAGAGTGTTTATAGGGACGAGCTAAAATGCTGCTTAACTGTCATAAAGTCACAGTTAATTAAAGAATTACTTCGAAAATATTGTGTTTTCGTCACCTATTTATTTTCTTTTCGAATACTTATTCGGCACTATGCCATTTTAAGATTATGACGTGGCCTTGTCTGTGTTTTGGTAAAACCGTCTTATTGCAGCGTCTCAGGCAAAGATTACGAAACAACTTTTCCTTGGTAAAATTGGACGTCTGCGTCTGTTCTTTTTTTTTTTCTCAAAGCCAGCCGCTTCGTTGTGTCACTCTGCCTGAAAAATGAAGTTCAGTGACGTAAAAATGAGCGACAGTCTCACAAGAGTCATCAACTGCCTTCTTCCCATAAGACTGGAAAAATACAGCCGGCTGGAAGACTGGTCGGTTTGCAGCAGATCAAGTCCGTGTGTGTCTGCACAAGAGCCTGCCACAGCCTGCTGGGGTGGCCGGGCTCCACACCACAACAGCCTGAACATACCAGAGAAAAATGTCCACATAAACACGGGAATATTTTGTCTGAGTGAAGACGTCTCTGTCTTTTACATAAGATGGTGCGCTATATTTCATGGACTTAATGAGATAAAAGTAGCTCTCATTATTCGACAGTCAAGCCAGCTGGCGTTCAACCACAAAAGGCTTGTTGTTAAGCAAGACGGATGATTAATTCAGTCTTTCCCATGCAGCAAAATTATTTACAGGACGTCTCATTAATGGGTGGCAGCGTGTCATCCTACTGTAAACACGCCACTTAATGTCACAAGCTGATGAGTTCATCAAAAACATGAGGTAATGAGCACCTCTCCAACCGGCTTCCATTCCTACATGAGGTATTTCACAAGTTTCTGTCTGCACAGAGATGGCTCGTATAGAGCGTGTCGATAATGACGAAAACCAGATCAAAACATCGAGATGATTAACAGAGAATCGCGAACGAGGTGTTAAAATGCAAGCGGGGGCCAGTCTATCTGATCCAGATGGCATTTTACCACCGAACGGAACGCTCCAAGACCGTACACATCTCCCAGGTGCACACAAAAAAGGGGATGGTTTGCGGCTTTGATGCTTTTAAATTAATTTTAGCTTCACTGTGTTGTTTCCATGTCTCATTAAAGCCCGATGCATGTTGCCAACAGGTCCTCAGCACATTGAAGCCTGACGCTCTGGTTTAAATTATTACACTTATTTCCAATATTTTCTAACCACAATGAGAAGATGTTTATAAAATGTAATAATATAAACAACATCTGTTGTTTTACATTGCAGCTTGGCGTCGACATGTAGGTGTGTGGTGTGTCTGGTTGTTTCTGGTGATAAACCAGGCCCACCTTCAACGTTACACAACGTTTAGTATACCAGAAACTACGCTTAGGTGATGTCTATGCTTTCATTACTCTCCCAAAATATGAACATTTAAGGGGCCCTGTGGTGGCAAACAAAGGTTTTGCTTATTCATCAAAAACACACTGCATCTTTGTTGTTGAGTCGAGCTAAACAGGGCAAAAGATTCCCTTTTTCATTAAGCAATTTTTTATTTTTTTATATCAAGCCTTGTTTACATATGATTGCTATTTCAGGCACTTTACTACATTTCCTTTGCACATTATTGCCACCAACTGTTGATCAGTTCAAAGACTTATGCATACAAACAAAACCAGGGGGACTCATACCAACACTTCTCCTTTTCAGCGTTAGTGGTCCAAACAGCTCTGGGTACCTTTGAACTGAAAACCTATGAAAGCAAACAGCGCTTTACTCAATGCGCTGCTATAATTATGATAAATCTTCGTGTATTTTCTTGTAAATAAATAAAAATATGCTACACGAATCTCAGCTGCATCATGACAGGAGCAGATATAAGAAAGTATTTTGTGACAGAACAGTAAAAATAGGCTGATTTGTATCAGCCCATCAGTCAATCTATAGCTGTAATCTGACACGACTACATGAACGAAAGTGATTTCTGAAAAATGTCCTAAAGGATATTATTCCTCCATAACTTCAGCTTTAGGCTGCTTCCTTTAAAACAAAACCCTGCCTAAAGAAGATTTAGTAAAAACATCAGGAAAGATAACAAACCGGCCCAGCGGCGGAAGATCTGCGAATCTGGGAGTGACATGCTGGAAAAGAGCACGCAGGCTGCCCCCGTTCCTTTAATAAACAAACAAACACCCACGTTTCTCAACAGTCAAAAACAAAAACGATTAGGTAACTTTTCCTCATCTCCCCTCATGTCCAAATGACTCCACGGTCATCAGAGCGTTGCAGACCACCATTTCCATTAGCGGGCTTGCATTACTTCATAAAGTAAACTTTCCAAGAAGTTCACAGTTATAGCTGAGGTCACATCCTCGTGCATTTTTCCCCCCAGAAAAACCAATTTAAAGACTCGAGTCAGATAAGTACAATACAGGCTGTGTGGAACACATGATCATAGTATATTTTCCTCTAATTTCCTGTTGGGACATTAATCAACTTTAACAGCGAAGCAGAAACAGGCAAAGAAGGAAAACTGAAGAAGATAGAAGATCACTGAGTACGTCCATAAATTAGCTCAGGTAAATGACATAGTTCTGACACGACTACATGAACGAAAGTGATTTCATGCAGTCCAAACATGATGAGCAACTGTCTGTGAGCGCCTGCAGACTGACGGCCGGACCACAATCAGACTTGTGGGAAGGTGTTAGTGCGAGTGCATGAACTTAATCCATCTCTACCAGGAAATGCCACCTAATACCTCGCTGCTGCCTTCAGGCCTCAGACGAACGCAGAAAGTGGGCATCCAGCCCAAATAAGTGTTTACTTTAGCAGCCTTAGCAGCTCCCTGTCACTGTCAGTTAGGTGAGATTTTGGCCCCAGCAGATCAGCGGCGCAGCGAGCAAAGGTTAAGTCAGCGGTGCTTCTATATTTGTACAAAAATAATAACAAAACAGCTGAGTGATCCTACCACCAGTAATAAGATATTTTCAGATGAGGTGTATCACGGGGCCGTGGCTGACTAACAGATAAATAGAATATTAATTCCCATTAAACATCAGAGGATTACTCATAACGCATGACTGAATGGGGACAGAAAAAGGGCGAAACAAGGGGGAAAAAAAAGAGAAAGGGCATAATCGAGGAGTGACATCACGAGACACAAACACAAGCCAGGTTCGTCTCTTCTGTCAAATAACATACCCGCTTCATGTACAAAATTTGATGAATCAGTTTCCACTGCACGTTGCCACATTCTGCTTTTATTTCTCGCTATGATTCTACTATCTTTTTTTTTTTTTTTTTAAACTCACAAAAAGAGGAAAAGCGAGAGCGAGGGAGGCATCCCGAAAGTCAACGGCAGCTCACTGAAACTTCTCCCCATCCCTCCCTCTGTTTCTGTCAAACCTCCGATCTCCGCACATTATCCTCCCCGCCTCCAGCTGTTTGGGCTGGGAGAGGCCCGTTGCCAAGGCGACCCACACCTTGAGCTGTCTTGTCTGGTCCTGTCTCCTCGAAAGAGAGCGAGGGAGGTAGAGAGGGAGGTAAACGGAGGAGACAGGGATTGAAGCAGGGCAGGGAGGGAGGGGGTTGGCGATCAGGGATAATAGGCTGCTCTATGTGGGAGTCTGGATCCAGGGAGCAAGCTCAGACTAGCACGGAGCGCTAACTGGCTTAATCTGAAATGAATCCCACCAACTCTCAACGCTGGACCGAACATCAGCTTCCAGTTGGACACCTGCAGGCTGTGGGGGGGGGGCTGTTAAATCCCACCGACTTCCAAAAAGCCACAGCAAAGTATTCAAAATAGGCCTGAATGCCTTCCCTGATACTAGAAAAGACTCGAGAGTAACCTTTGAGTGCTGTTGTGTAATGTGATGACAGCACTGAGCTACGGCAGCACAAGTACAGAGGGTGACACCTGGTGAGCTCTCACTAAGTTATGGTGCAGGTGAACTCATTTGGTTTCAGGCCAGTCACACCACGGCCCAGTCGGGGAGGCGGGGGGGCTGATATATACGGCAGCAGGAGACCAAAGATCCTCTCTCCGTCTGTCTGTCTGTCTGTCTGTCTGTCTGTCCCTCAGGCCGTCTGTCCATCTGTCCGTCTGTGTTTGTGTCTGCTCTGTGTCCTGCTTGCCAAGCCGCCAGGATATCAAAGAGGCTATTCGGAGAACTTTCAAAAACTGTTAAAATGAAATATAAAAGTTTTATGTTCATTTTTTTCAGAGCGCACACACACACACACACACACACACACGCAAAAAAAAATGCTTTGATGCATCTAAATCTGTTCTGTGGGTGGAGTGAGTGAAAGTCAGGGGATATATTTATGTTCCTTCTCCTCCTAAAAGTACAGAGCAGAGTCATGCATCTCATGTGGCCCCCTGCTGTTTAAAGCTTGTTACAGGCAGCATGCTCTAAACTGTTGAGCAACACTGTTGAGCGTTGCGCTAAATGAGAAATAAAACTGGGAAAGATTACATCACACCATAAATCAGATTTTTATATATCTACAGCCTGGAAGTGCCAAAACTAACATGACTAAGATTCTCGGTGTTCCCACTTCACACCTAGAAGGACAAAAATAACCAGGAGTAATGAGAATTGTGCCATCTCAGGATGTCCCCTCTTCACGAGCACACAAAGGGTCACTGTGGGGTCAAGCAGTGCAGCACAAATGAAGCAAAAAAAAAAAAAAAAAAAAGAAAAGAAACACAATCAGGATATGATGTAATTTTCTGTTGTTTATAAAACATGGTTTAATTTAGACTTAATGGGGTTAACTGTGAAAACAAATCTTGACAAAGTGAACTGAATTTATTGCAGCTATAAAACAGAAAATACTTGTTTGCAGTGAAAATACACCCGTCACAGGTCTGGCCTTGAAAATAAGTCGATGTCGATGTGTCGCTCCATCACATTCCACGCTGGGCTATGAGTCCTTTCCTAATCCCCTTTCATAACAACATCAACCCTGACCCTGACCAGGGAGGCCCATATCACCCCCCCCCCCCCAAATGTGAACCACAGCAGATCCTATGAAACACATGCCTACTTTAAAATACATTCTCAACTCCTTCACAACTCTGCGATGCCAGAGGGGCCAGATAGACTCGAGTGATTTCGTCTGTCAGGAGATTTCAGGATGGGAGACTCAATAACATGAGGAGCGGGGAAGGAGGCAGCTCAGGTTAAGCTCTTGGGCTCTCTCTTCTTCCCCCACTTTATTATTCTCAGTTGCCATGGAGAAAAAACTATATATAACCATCTCTCTCAGTCGTCTCCGTGCCTGCTGTCTGCGTTCGCTATCTTTTCTCTCCTTCTATTTCCCTCTCTATTGTTTCCACAGAGAAGACAGGCGGGGGGAGGACGGCTCGATCCAGAGGGGGGGGAAAAATTCGGCCGATGCCCGGCTCTGGTGTGGCAGGACTCAGCCAGTAAACCAGAACAACCCCCGAGAGGCCGGCCCGCAGACCAGACCAGACACTACGGCGGTTTCCCTCGGTCTTCTGGCGAGACTCCCACTTTCAGAAACCGGTGGCTTCAAAGTAATAATTCATTTCACAGTCTGGTGGCCAGACACAGAGCCCAGACACTCCTGCCCCGTCTAACACCTACAAGAAGAAAAGCAGCGTCGCCACTCTGCTTCACCTTCGCTGTGCTGTAATGCAGCGCGAGGGAGACGCAATAATCTGTGGGTCAGAAGGTCAGGGGGTGCCGACAGGAGTTATGGGGACACAGTCATTGGGTGACTGCTTCTTTATTTAAAAGCTGTTCCATTTTCAGTTCCTGTTTAAGTGTCGGTTGAAAAAAAAAGAAAAAGAAAAAGGGGTCCTTGTGGCTGAGGAGTTTATGGCTCAGTAAATCCTTTAAATTACTATGTTCTTTTGGAGTTGCCTTCAGGGTGACATGCGCATTTTCTAATCTGGTGACCGCCCCCCCCCCCCCGCCCCTCTTTATCAGCTTAGCAACATCATTTCCTGCCAAAACTCTGTGGCGAAAGTAAAAGCGTTTTGAGGTTAAACACTGGTCGACTTCAGGAAAGATCCTGGGTTTGGGTTGAAGTGAGTGCTTGTTAAAGTCGGGGGAAACCTCGCAGCGGTTGAAATGACTACTTTGATGAAAGCTTCGTCGTCACGGTCAGTCTTTGGTGTTGAGCGATCCACCAACCCGCTCCAGCAGCCTTACAACTATCTCACACTGTTTTCTCATGTACAGCGCCGTAGGATTCCTCCCATCCATTTTGAAAACATTTGCAATGTTACCACTCATTTTTCTGGAAAGACCTGAGGTGCGGCGGCGCTTCTACACACCTCTGGGCAGGAGAATTTACTGCATACCGACCGAAGAATGGCTGCAGATACATATCAGGGAACATCTTGAACACTACAGGCAGCCAGGTTACAGTCTTTAATGTACACTAATGTGCTGAGTTCACTGCAAACCAGAGACTTTAGTCTTTAGGGGCGTGCCTCCCCACAGGCAATACAAGGCCCTTATTAAATCTGCCCTGAGCCTGAGGAGAGGCCCTGTCTGAGTGACAGCACAGTATTACACACAGCACCCAACTACCAAGACATCGCTACACCCCTGGGGAGGACGGGCTCTAATCACAAAGCACACGACCTGTTCAGCAACCGTCACCCTTAAATACTTCGGGTCCCGTGTGACTGGTTAGGCAGCAGTTAAAGAAATCATTTTTACAGTAACGTGGCAAGTTTTTTCCCCTCCGAAAAGGACATTCAGAAACTCTGTATGGACGCGTCTCTAGATGCTATCCTTTTCTCTTCTGCACAGGTCTTACCTTAGAGGCCCTGCGACGCTCGGGACACTCAGGGTGCTGGCACACCACCCAGTCCTCCTCCTGGACCGGCTTGTCATCTGAAACACAACACATGAGTCAATTTGACAACCATCTTTATGACTAAAACACCAAATCAGCCACCCAGGCAGCAGCTCATCCATTAACACACCTTTCTTGGTAAAGCTGTAAAAACACAACGTAGACACTGAGACTGAAGTCACTGCCTTTGTTTACACAAGGACAGAGACAAAAAGGAGGGAAGACTAGAGCATTAGAAACACTCTCGCCCAGTATTAGAGACCAAGAAGCCATGTCATGATGTGAAAAAGGAGACGTTTGCTTGAAGAGATTTCTCCAAGGAAAGGTAAACAGAGGGAAGAGGGTGGGGTGTTCTGTTGGGAGGGGATCAGAGGGAAATGAATAATGACCAAGGAGACAGGAAGAACACTGAGCAAATGAGAGGAAGCCCCATTCTGGGTTTTTTCTTTTTTTTTTTTTTCTACCAAAGCGGGTACGCTCCCTGAACTCCTCTCTACAATAACAAATCACTGTTGTCAAATAAAGCTCTAAAACCTACTTGACTAGTTGGCTGACGCTGCTTTGAAGGAATGATAAAAGGCAGTGTTTACAGCTATATCTTTCACATGTACACACACGATAAAGATATCATAACACAGGGCCCGAACGCACCAATATTTACCTGTCTGTCTGTCTGATGAAAAAGAAAAATAAACCGTAACGCACATGTACGAAGGAGAAAGTAAGATTAGGGCGGGGAAGAAGAAAGCGAGCTGCGGAGGGGTTAGATGTTAGAGGAGCTTTCTGCAGAAAGCCTCCAGTTTCCAGGCATGACATGACTTTGTGCTAAACGCTTCCAGAAAGCTCAGATAACCTGCTCATTGTAATGTCACACAGTTCCCATTTGGCCGAGCCGTTAACGACATATGATAACTAAGTCTTCAGTAATGGAGGCGGGCCGCTGCTAGAAAAAATGAGGTCACTTTGTGGCTGAACTTTAAAGGCCAACTTCAAACAATAACTTGTCACCGTGAGATGGTAAAAACAGCCGCGGCCTGCCTTGAGCTGGTGCACAGAAACAAGTGAATTTGAGTCATCCACTTGGCTACGGCTGCACGCACGGGTCAGGGGTGCTTGTAGAGAGGAAGGGAGGGGAAAAAACTGAGTAATTGGTGCATGCCACCGCTTTCCCTCGCTAGGAAGAGAAAGGCGAACTTGTCTACGGTGAACATACTCCAGAGCCCAGAGCCGTGATATAGTGAACATACTGTAAAAAGGCACCATGGTGCTTTGAACGGCATGCTAACATGTTTAATTAAAACGCCAACATGCTGATGATGAGGAAATGCGGAGAGCCAGGTTTATTGGATATGGAACACCTAAGGACCAAAATGTGTGAAAATCCGTCCACAGATCGTTGAAGACGTTTCACTGAGACCATAAATTTTTGGCTCATTTGTGTTCAAAAGATCACCAAAGTCACGAGGATTGATCTGGGAGATCATTAATCTCTAAAATTTGGTGCAAATCTGTCCAGAAGAAGTGAAAACTTTGGCCTAAAAAACAGAGTCCATAATGTAACGTCCTGTTAGGGAAGGCCTCGGGAACAGGAACAGTCAGGGCAGCGTGAGAGTCGACAGGATTTGTTCTTGAACGTCAGGAAAATCTCACACTCATGCGTCTAATCGTCGAACGGTCTGAACCGAAGCGCTGAACTCGACCTATCGAGGGTCTAAAAAGCTCCTTTGAATAGCTTTCAGCAATTCCACCGAGGCGGAGTGTGTTTTGTCAAACTTCCATCACCTTCCAGGAAAAGACTAGAAAGGCCCGTCCTGTGTCTCTGCTGTTTTGGGAGCAGGCCGAGACGAGCTCTCAGCTCTGAATGTGGCCTCGGGCTAATGGCTCCCTCAGGGTTTACAGCGGGAGCCTCCAGCTTTGATGGAGCGTTTCCCAAAGAGGCAGAACCTGCTTCACTACCGAGAGACTTCACAGCTTCCCAACAGACATGTTACTGTTGATCTCAGCTCAGGTTTCATCCCGGAGTGTGTACTTTTTTTTTTTTTTTTTTTTTTTAAATCCAGCTGATACTTGAAGGGCACTTTAAAAGAAAATGATTTAAAAAAAAAGTGTCATCTTGCCTCAAGGGGTCACTTATTGTGAACCCACAAATAACTGTCACCCAACTCCAGCTTTTCTCAGCTTCTTAGAGCGGTTTAACAGCTTTCGCTTTGGTTTTCAGTTTTTCCGGCCGCTGTAATCAGCACGTTGAGCACTTATTCCCCAAAACTGGGCAAAACTGGGCTGACACAAATACATGGATCCTTTCATAAGTTGGTAAAAACAAAATGCATCTGATGCAATAAAAGAGGTCAAATGTCATGAACAGAAAGATGAAGAACTGAAGAAGGCAGATATGGCCAACAATTGGTGCAATATTTGTTCCCTGTTCATGATATTAATAAAAAAAAAACATGACTGTCCATCCAAAATAAATGGTTTTTTTTTTGTTTTTTTTGTTTTTTTTATCTTACACGTTACCTCTCATTTATTTGAACTAACTGATTCGTAACTCCGCCCGCCTTTAGCTCCTTCACCTCCCGACAATCTGGCCAACCTGCCTTCTTCTAAAATCACTCTCTCTGCCGACCCTCCATCTTCTCCCTTACTTGCTCGTATCTTGCTGACCGCCTGGCTTTCTCTCGCTCTCTGATGAACTGGAATTTCTGAACTCAGCACTGCTGATTAAGCCAAAAGCAAACACAAGCACACACTATGTACAAACACACACACACACACGTGATAGCAGACAATGAGCTCGCACACTAAAGAGACAGCGGAGCAGCCCATCTATCTGCCGGCTCGCTCGCACCCACAGAGACACCGCCTGGGGGCAAAGGCTTCATTAGACCCCCATAAATATGCCAGAGCAAGTTCCAAATGGTGCACACTTCAACACGCAAGACACACTAAGTATTCCCTTTTGTCACTCTCCACTTCCTCGTTATGTAACTATGAATAGTTTTAAAGTGTCGAGGTGTTGTGCTGAAAGGTAAGGCCGAGTTACTGGTGCTGAAATATTAATCGCATCCTCGAATGGGGAAAAGTTTATCAACTCGTTTATGTCATCTATTCAACATTTATTGCTTCAATCTTCCCAAATGTGACAATGTGCGTTTTATGGGATTGTAAATTGAAGGTCTTTATGTTACTGGGACCGCCAGTCAGCCAAAACAAGACGTCACCTCAGGGGCTGAGAGGTTCGGATGTATATTTCAGTTTCCTAAATAATGACATTAAATATCCAGCAGCTTAAAGAGGAGCACATGTTCATGCATCACTGATGTTGTTCCTTTAAACCAGCCCCAAATATTCCTGTGATTTTACAAAGCAAGATGGCGATGGCCAAAAAGAGGTGCTCACAAACCAAACAAACAAAGTTGGCGTCACTCCAACTTGCACACCGTTGCCCCAAGATTTTTCATAAATTTTCCACCCCACCGCCTCCATCTAGAGCCACGGCAGGCCTCCACCCTTAGACAGGGCGGGGCGGCGGAGAGCACACGTTCAGCCGTAACACCTGTGTTTATGAGGAATGTTATGAATCCTCCGCTTCTCCTCTGTGAGGTCTTATTTCTTTCATTTGCTCGGGCTGAAACTTCATTTTCACATCACGTTTGTGCGAGCCTCTACATACCCACTCCCACGAGCTGCATATATAACACAACATACACCTCCTCACCATGACACAGTTAGGAAAAGACTCCTGGGACACAAACACAGATGGCAGGCAGGCGGATGGCATACGGACGGGGAGAGCTGGCAAAGACAGAGTCATATCAGCACATGCAGGGAGGCAAAGATGGAAAAGTTAGACCGCAGAAAAATGTGAAATGAGTAAACAAGAAAGTGAGGAGATGAGGTCGGCCTATCGGCGCGTTCTGGTTAACAGACGGATGTTTAAATCCAGCAGCAACTCACTCAGTTTTCATTTTGATCTAAAATTAAACATATTCGATGACTAAAGACCCCAAAATGGATTTCACAAAATTTAAGCAAATATAGCTTCAACATGAAGAATAAAGTGTTTGACAATAGTCCAGGTCTAAAGGTGGTTCATATTATTTAACTTATCAACTGTTTGTATAGTTCCACAGCTTTTAAACACATTTTGGTTTATATATAACTTATTTTGGGTTTGATTATCAGAAAAAAAGAAACTTTTGGGACTTTTCACATTCTTTCAGTAAAATAGTTGATCAAATAAAAAATCTACTTCAACCAAACGAACTTCCAGGTTTGACGTTGAGGTAAATCCTCACATAAAAGGGTTCATGATCTTCTGTTAATGGTAAAGTTGCAAAAAAAACAAAAACAAAAACAAAAAAAAAAAAAACCAGAAGAGGCAGTCAAGAAGAGGAAAGTCTTGCTAAGCTAAGCTAAGCTAAGCTAAGCTAAGCTAAGCTAAACAGCTTTATGCAACAGAGAGATGTGAGAGTGAATTTCATGATCTGCTTTGTGTCAACAGTTAGGGGAAGATTTCAGACAAAAAGTTTAATGACAAAACACAAAAGTTGTGTTTGCTACTTCTGTTATCTAACGTTACATTTGACATTGAGCAGATGAAAACAGCGGCAGGTTTCTAATGCTGAGGGTTCAGGAGCACAGCCCTCCTGCTTATAATGTTGTTTAAATAAATAAATAAAAATAAAAATATCACACACCGCTCCCCGTCCATCTTTCCCCGACATCTGCTCCAACTCCAGCCTCCGTGCAGACGACTGAAAACAGCAGAACAAGTGCTCGCCGCTTCCAGAGAACGGCGGAGGAGCAGTTAACTTTTTTTTTTTTTTTTAAATTATTTCTGAGATGGAGAAAACAAAGAATATCTAATTTACTTAGCTGAGTCATCGTGGAATAATTTCATGACAAAAACTCTCCATCCATTTCTGCTGGTACATTAAGGACTATTAGCTGAAAAGCCAAAACCCTGTCACTATTTTAAGACGGTTCATGAGGGGATTAATTGCATTCTTTGAATTTTTGAAAGTATTTAAGTCTGAAAGTACAGTAATTGGTCAAGTGCATGTTGCTATTATGTAACAGTTTGTCCTTTTTGTGTCAGCCTAGTCTTTTTATGGGTTTTATCGGTTCCAACAAACAGAGTTAGTTTCTGTTACAGGAATCCACGGCTGAGTACGACCAGAGGAATGTCAACTTGCACTGTGGATATTTTCTTCCGGCCCAGTGAACCGGGGGAAGGCAGCAGGAAGGCAGTGAATGAATCAAGACTGCGCTGAAGTTAAATTAGAGCTGGATCCCAAACTGAAATGAACATAATCTAGACTGGGAGGTGAATGCTGTTGTACCATACATACCCTAATTATTATTATTATTACTTTTACTACTACAGTCCTATTTGGAGGTGCCGCTCACCCTTTGAGTTTGATTTAATCTGCAAATTCTGACTTGATAAAAGAGAATTTCAGCAGGAGTCCTCATCCGGGGACCATGTATGTAAAATGTGATGGTGGTGCCTCGTATAATTGCTGAGATATTTTAGATATAACCAAATGAGCTCAACGGCGTAACTCCTTTTCCTCAGTACCGATTTTAACTTCAGGGCTTCGCTCTTTCAGGATATTCAAAAGGCTGAGAAGGCGACAGTTGCTATCTGCGGTGAATCAGAGCCGTCTGCTGCTGAACTGCACAGATTCCGACAGCGAAAAGGCTTCACTGCTGCAGGCTCGATATGAAACGAGCAGACTTAGTAGCACAGTGAGTGTTTGGCGGTTACACAATGAAAGCACAAAAGCTTGCAATTTGCATAGTTCCAAACTCACACTGATAAAAACCGTTTAAAGAGCTGAATGTGAAACTATGGACTCCACAGTGGCCATCTTTGTCAGTGGAGGACACAATTACTGCGCCAACAGTGGGCCTAACTTCCACGATACGGGCAGCACGGCAGCAGAGTGGTTAACGCTGTTGTCCCAAAAAAGGAGGTCGCAGGTTCGATTCCACTCTGTGCTATATGAGTGTGAAGCTTTATGTGATAAAAGATAAGTGTCCTGCAAGAAATGTAGAAAAATGGACTTTAAGATTGGGGTCATCCATCCGTCTACGCTGAGAGTTGCCATCCTGCTCACCTGCAGAACTCTGGCTCAGTGCCTTACTTCAGCACACTTCAACATTGAACCATCAACCACCAACAGTCCTGTCCAGTTTAGGGAGATTCATCAAAGAGGATCCTTTCTATTTTCCTGAGTTTTGAAGAAGGGGATGGTTCTTAAAGGCGAGAAGCTCAAAGGCCCCAACAGAGATGGGAAATGTTCTCAGAAGAAGCTCGGGGCTTAATTACAGAGATGCTAGAAAAGGTGAGGATCAAAGCCCCGCTGCTGCATTCCTGTTTTCGTTCTGTGCCAAACAGGTCTGCCTCAGCAGGCACCGTCCTTAAGCTGACCAGAAAGAAGCTGGATTTCCAAGAGGCCGGCTGGCAGAGAGGAAAGGATGAAGAGCATTCCTCCCCAGTCCTGTGTTATCAACTTCCCGCCACCCCACCCCGAAGTAATGGCATAAGTCGGGCAGCACAGCGGAAAGTGCCCCTGTGCCACGTCCAAAAAAAAAAAAAAAAAAGACTGAGAGGAGACAGGGAGGCATTTCTGTTCAGCTATGCACTTCTTCAGTGGTAAATATTTCATCTGTGGAGCTCAGGCTCATCCGCTCTTTCCTCTCTCTTCTCACTCATGTGAGGTTGTGTTCATGCCAGGTCACTGAGTACTTTCCACGGAAGAACAGAGTAATGGAAAAAAAAAAAAAAAAAAAAAAGAAACCTTTCCATGATGAGGCTGAAATCCTCGGCTCAAAATGCAACTGAACCAGATCAGAAAAGTTACGTACAACAATGTGAAGTCATGTTTGATCCACTACATGTGTTGAGACGAATGAGCAGGACATCGCTCTCACCTAGACTGTTTAGGTGACGACATGCAACGCCAGCCAAGCGCTAAAAAACGAAGTTAGACTGATTCGTTGCATGCAAATTGTGTCGTCCTGGTACAAATAAAACATACTTGACCGTCGCTGCGAGCTCATCTTATCTATTGGAGCTGTTTCAGAGAAGGAGTCGTTCTGTCGAGGTCCCGTTTCCCATTCACCATCTCTGTGCTAACAGTTAGCTCTGCGCTAACACTGCAGGGAAGTCCAACCACGTCTAACTTATGTCCCACTAATTATGAAACTTTTTCCACAAAGAGTTTCTTTTTTTTTATTAATTAAAAAAAAAAGTCCAAGATCAGGCTTTTATAAAACGTCTCCTATATATTTAGAACAGAATGAATTGATTCTAGTCTGAATGGATCAAAATCAAATCAAACCTGCAATTGTTGCCAGTATACAGAAAAGCCCTAATTATAACCTGAGTCATGAAAATGCTATAATTTAAGTTTCACTGTAACTTTAATGATCATTCTGGGAAGGAACACCATCCGGGATTCCCGCCTACTTGTTACTACGAGCCCGTCCCATTTGGAGCGGGATCCAATCTGCAAAGATATGAGCTAATACGAAGATGATAGCTCGTACGTCGTCGGGACGATTTCAAACTTTGACCAGATAACTGGAGGACCAGTCTTCCTCATGTCATCCGTAAAAATATTACTTCAACAACATAATCCATCAAACCATTAAAAAAATAAAAATAAAAAATGTTAGAGCTCAGAGAAATTCACCTAATGTTCATTTTCATATGACTTCAATAGGACTTGTTTAGTTATAGAGTTTAGATAAACCTCTGTGGTATCTGAGGAATAAAACACACAATCAAGGTGAGAAACAAAGACACACAAACACAAATCCACCCACTGGTCAGGTGATTCACCTCGTTCCCCAGCTTACCACACAGATCATGGATGACGTCCAGAGATGACGACCAGGAGTAGCGCTCTATTCCCGCTCGAGAGTGACAAGGCGGCAGCGCCTCCAGCTCATAGGCTCCACGCTTCTTCCAGTACAAGAACATCGTCGTTTCTTCAAAGCGAGACGATGCTCAAGAATAACGAATACAGCTAAACTGTTCAAAGTCATTACCCTCCAAATGCTGCTTGGATCTGGCCCACAGTGACACTTGCTGAACCAAACGTGCTGAAACTAGCCGCTGACCCTCTGAGCACCTTCTACAGACCATCAACGCCCCCCCTACCCCTGCCTCGCCCGCCATCTTTACAATATAAACCCTGCCAGCTGCTGATATGTTTATTCCAAATCTCCACCTGCACGATTACCTCCTCCAGCCAAACCCCAAAAGCCTTTGAACCTGCGGTCCAAGTCTGATTTTACTTCAAGGCCGGTCCAGATGAGCCAACAGAATTCCCTCAAGTACAATCCATTACCTCTCTATTGTTTTGTCTAAACTTGGAATAAGCCTCAACGCTGCCATCCAGGTTTTAACAGGCCGGACTCAGGCGGGTAACAAGTGACATACAAACACTAACACGCCTTTGAATCGTCCTCTATATTCATCCTGCAGACTTTTAGTCCTCCGCTCAAAGCCACCCACCGAGAGCTGTCAAGCACCAAACACTACCCTCTTCTGATCCATCTAACCGAGCTCTTCCCGACTAAATTACAGACATCCAGCTGCAAAAAGGTGTCGCATGCGGAGCGAAATATCCTCACGCGCCCGTTTTCCTCCCTGAACGCTCTGCTTTTTCTGCGGCTGTGTTTCCCAAACTGTACAAAACTTGTGTGTGTGTGTGTGTGTGTGTATGTGAGGCGAAGCTGTTCATGGTAAAGCTCTGTGTAGGATCTCCTGGTGATAGGGGGGCTTTCTGCCCACTCCATCAGACAAGTGTTGTATTCATGCAGAGGTGAGTTGCATGCTGGGACGGGCAATCTGGGCCAATGGCTTTTGGACTGGGTGACACAAAGATCTCTTTTAAACCTCCTCCTACGACCAGAGGGAACTTTCTTTATGTTTTGCGCAAAACTGTAAAAGGCCGACATTTTTCCGCATTAATTAGTGCCCGCGCCTTTTATGTCTCCTGAAAGATTTATGCCGTTTTATGAACACGCCAGCTCTGTGGTGAATGAGCTCAGTTATTTCTGTGGAGGTACAATGCACACATTGGCCTCTTGGAGATGGGGAAACACCCCTAATGAGAAAAGGAGTCCCATTATGAGGCGCTTCGGTGAGACAATGCTCCGCCAAAAAAGCCAAAAACTCCTGAAGGGGTTAAAAAAATATGCAGTTTGATTTCTCAAGTCGAGGCATAATATTTTCCCCAGCGTTGCTTAAAGGCTGATGCACTGCTATTATGCATCTAAAAATGGGAGAAGAAATACTGTGAGAATGTGCTGTGCCGGCTCGGGGAAAGGAGGGACGTTGTCACACACAACGACCCACATGTCCAATTTTGGGATAAGAAATTAGAGGGTACGATGGGAGCCGGTTTGCTGCTCAGCTCTGGGCTTTGCAGACATATGGTAATAATCTGAAGCAGCTTTGAGCACGCGGCTTCCCTTTTAATGAAGAGAGCGGTCGTGCAGCATGAGAACTGGGCTGCAAATACAAGAGCCAATTTCCACCTACTGCAGAAACAAAGAGGGAAGCAGAGCGCGGTATTAGACGGCCTCGCTTTCATCACTGTCCAACAGATCAGCTCCTTCAATAAAAAAAAGATTTAGCCACGGCAAGGCCAGAAAGTACCTGCATCATTACGCGGCTGCTGTGATCTCACAGAAGAAACACTTCAGTTATGAGAAGAAATCTTCTTACGTGAATTTAGGAATGAACACCAACGCATATTTCTTCCAGAGCAAGGAGCTCTGGCAGCCGAGCGATGACACGGGGTGAATTTTCTGGCACTGATTAGATCCATCAGAGAGCCAAAGTCTAATGACAACCAGGATGTAGGTGGATCTACTTTTCCCAAAACACTGATAAAACAGCCCCTTCGTGCCACCGAGTTCTGAGTACTTGGTCAGTTTATGTGTTTTCTCCTCTTAAAGGACTACTCCAACTGCTCCATAGGCCACTTCCATAAAGTTCGAGGACTTGTTAAAGAGAAAACAAAAGAGTGATTCAAATAAAAAACAGCAGGGACTAAAATATTTTTAGATTTGCAGTCTTAAGCATGGGCCGAGCTTCAGAAACAATGGATATTGCGTTTGATCCAAGCCTTCAGGCCTCTTTAACACCCCCAGTTTGCAATTCGAGCTGACAGAACCCTGATGAGCTTTTAACACCGGAAAGTTCATCCAGAGCCAGAGAAGGCATGACACAGCTGTTTTATAAATTCTTAAACTGAGTTTATGGGACTTTCACATTTGTGAAACACAGATATTTCTCATCAAACCAGCAGGGGTCGTTGTTATTAACCTAAAAACGCGGCTGAAGACGCTGTATCGTTCAGATCATTACATCCAAGATCAGCATTAACATTTCCCGAAAGGGAATTAAATAAGGAAAGGTTCCATCCAGGCGTCCTACACATCACGTTAAATGCCACCACCAAATCTGAAGAAGTTCTCACTGAGATCTTGAGAGCTGATAAGAATAAGAACACATCGCAATACTTTCCATAAAGCCAAAACATAATTGGTGAGTTTTAGACGTGCTGCTGGACGGATTCTAGGCTAGTGGTTTCTCAATGCTAAGCTAAGCTAGCAATCTCCTGCTTGCAGCATCAGTCCTCTCATTGTGCGTTTTGTGCATCTGCTCCTTTAACGCAGCACAAGTCTGACAGTAAAAGTACCCATAAAGTATAAATGCACTTCCTGCGCTGTGAGCATCACTGAAGCAGTTACCAACGTTGACTCAACTACTTCCATTTAATTCAGGAGTGAGACGGAAATAGCGGGCCGAGCCTGAATGAACTGGCTTCTCAATAGAGCGACGCTCGCTGAACTATTAATGGTGTGTTGAGAAATGAGAGTGTGAGCGGCTGCAGTACGACGAGAGTGTAAATGAGCCTGTCGGAGCGTGTGCACCGTGGGGGGAAAAATAAAAAAATAAAAAAATAAAAACATGTGAGTCGGAGTGTTGACAGAGGGAGTGCAGTTGAAGGCTTGTGCGTGCCCGTGCGGAGGAGGTTCAGGGTTATATTTAGCAAGGTGGCCCATCAAACCGGCCGAGGTTAACCCTTCACCGCCAAAATAAGACTGAAAAGCTAACGACTTCGATCCATCTCTGTTTCAGGGCCGCTCTCTGAAAGCCTCTTCCACTCGGTTTCTCCGTCTCAGGCGAACAGCGTAATGAGCACAGCCTGTGCCCGATCCGTCACTCATCTGCATTTCTACCATCTTGCTGCTAACAAGACTAAGAGTCTACGGCCGACCTCGCTTTTAACTAAATGCTCCTGCCAGCATGGTGACAATGACAACACTAACAAACTGCTGTTTTCCAGGTATATCGAAAAACTCAAGCAACCGTTATAATAAGAGATTTATCGTGTCTGTCATTTAGTTTAAAATCTGAAGACATGCCGATTTCCTCTTTTTCACAAAAAAGGCATCTGAAGATGTTTTGGATGGGATTGTAGAAATGATGGCCGAAAGAAAATGATGATTTTCACTATTTGGTGACCAAACTATTGACTGTAGAAAAAAATAATTAGTAGCTTCATCGACAGTGAAAATATTTGCTGTGCACAGTCAAGAGTGGGAACTATGAACGTCACAGCAACCATAACGTAGGAAAGATGTTTTAATCTGGACCGTCCAAATGTGAAATTAAAACATACAGAAGTGAGGCTTTAACGACTTTATCTGTTCTATTACTGATACATCAACCATCAGCGCCTCGCCCTGAGATCCAAGAAGAGCTCGACTATTACTGTGAGACATGGTGTAATTTAACAGTCCATCTTTAAACCAGCATTTCAGAGGGACAAACAACCACTCTTCAACTTGTTGATGTGAACAATCCCATAATTGAAACAATCTGGTTAAAATTGCAGAGGGGGCTGCCTCAGAGAAGCCAATAACAGAGTGAACAGGAATCAAAAACACTTATTCCATAAAAGTACAGTTATTGTCAAGTGGAAGGCTGCAATGTGCATAAACAGTCATTTTGCCACGGTGGAGGTTAAAGGAGTGGAAGGACACATTTGGAGGGAAACACTTGGTGTTGTGCTTCTGGAGTTAAAGAAGGTCTGTGTGAGTGTAGTCCCTTTAATTAGCTGCTGCACGGTTTGAAGAGAAGCAGCTCGCTGTCGAACCGAGGACGCCGTGAACAAACCTCGATGGGTTTATTAAATGTTTACATTGGTCTGAAATCGGCACGGATTAAAAAGGACTTTGTTCCTGGAGTAAACAGATTTCGGACTTAGCCAGCATTTTTATTTAAATCACTGATATCCGTGAGCGGAT
The DNA here is from genome assembly GCF_900963305.1 of Echeneis naucrates. NCBI lineage: Eukaryota > Metazoa > Chordata > Actinopteri > Carangiformes > Echeneidae > Echeneis > Echeneis naucrates. The sequence continues at coordinate 2,898,145 of NC_042517.1, forward strand.
ATATTTGTGTTATTTATCTTTTTTTTTTTTTTTCTCTGTGTAGATTGACATCTTCCCTCTAACAGCAGGTGGATGAACCAATCGGGGGGGAGGAGCTGAGGCTCTTATTTGATTGGCTGATCGTTGGGCTAAAACACTGCAGATTTCACAGAAATATTCAGAGAAACCAATAACTTAAATTGCCTGCGGTGGACTGAGGAGGCCCCGCGGCCCGACCCCAGGAGGACATCATCAGGTTTGATACTTGGTCATCTCACTTTAGACAACAGGGGAACTTTTCATGAGCCAATATACAAGCATTGTAGGCAATTGCAGGCCCAAAGGGATTTAATATGAAAATTAAATTCAAACACAAAGCGGCTCTAAACGGGTTTCTCTCTGAAGTGATGCGAAATGAAAAGGGAGGACCAGGAAGGAGTACAGCCCTCGGGCTAAAACATGAACTGAGGAAACATGCTGAGTTGCGATGCCCCACAAAAACAGAGACGAGCAGCTGCACAAAGCGCTGAGAAAGAGGCCCAAGAGTTAAGATTAGTCGAACAGTATCGGCTTCTGTTCAACGAGTCCTGGGAGGAGAGGCTGACGGGGGAAAAAAAGCGAGTGAAAGGAAAGAAAGAAAATAATCCTCCAGCTGCGAGCACATCTATGACAATGACTTCCTCTGTGACAGTAAACAGCAAAGGAGGTGAAATACAGAAAGCAACAACACCTGCCGTGCAACGCAATATTCACCTGTGGTTCGTGAGCCGGAGCCGGATTAAAGGAATGGTTCATTTTTGGTTTTTAGCCGACGGCCAGAAGAGAAAATCGATACGGTTCTCATATCTTTATCCCTGAACACGGCTTCAATCAATACTTCATAACAGCGCAGATCACATGACGGATGAGGTCATATAAATAAACCGCAGACAATCCTGACCTGCAGTCTGCAGCTTCGTTTTCTCAGCTTATTGTTCTGGATTTCTGGCTCATGGCTTTAGCTTTGCGGTCGAGGCGTCGTCGTCAGCTGAAGCAGGCTGCTGCTTTTGGCCAGTAAAGTCACACACGACCTTTTGATCCAACTAAACCATCAGGCCCGACAGGAAACCTTCAAAAGGTTCAATGGCAGTTTTGAGATTGTGGATTTCTGCAGTGGTTATTGTTGAGCAGCTACTTCAGCTTCCTTCAGGTCGATAACAACTCCAGTAAAATGTGAAATTAAAGCAAAAACAACAAAATTAAAGCTCTGAAACTTTGTCTCCAGTGCCGGATAAGCAGCTTTTCATGAAGGCCAGCGAATGAAAACTGTCAGAGATCTATTGAGGCCTGAACACTAAACAAGGAAGTGAAGCAGGACGCCGGCTCGTTGTTTGAAATAGATGATCGCCCCCCTTGAGCTCATTTATGCCTCTTAAAAATAAGATTTTTCTGCCCTTTGTCTCCAATCTTGTGTTTTTAAGGCGATATATGTCTGTAAAAGAAATACAAGTATCTTCTCAGAGCACGGCCTCTGGATTATAAATATAACGGCTCCAAATGAAGAGAAAGCCTTTTATTTTTGTTTATTTTTGTCATGAACTCCCAGCGCTGCTGAAATCCACATGCAGGAAGTTCAATGCAGAAATGAAGAGAAGAGAAGGAAGAAGATGAATCCTGTGTCAGCCACGGGAATTGAAATGGATCAAAGTGTCAGCGCCTCGCCTCCTAATTTGTTTTCCATTATTATCGTGGAAAACACAGCCCATTTAATCACAGAACAAACACGTCGTTACAGGGCTGACCAGTATTTCCTGTGACAGAAGACACTCGCAGTCTATCAGCTGTTTTTTGTTTGCAATAAGAAAAATTACCAGCAGGGCCATGAAACAGTTCAGACGGAGCAACATCAAATCCACAGCAGAGCCGTCAAATAAAGGTGCAGTAAATATTAGGATGAGTTGCGACACTGCACACAAAGCGCCAGGATCAGAAAAACAAAACAAAACAAAAACTTGGAAACAAAAAACAACCACCAAAAAAAAAAAAAAAAAAAAAAAAGGAGGCGAGCCGACGGTGACCCCGGCGCGACATCAGGAAACGACAGAACTGCAAAGAGGGGGAAAAAGGAAAGGAAATTACTGCCGGGAAAAAAGTGGAACAATGGAAAGACAGTTTGAAGAAGGAAGTTTGAACTGTAACAAGCCACGAGCCAGACCAAACTCACACACACACACAGACACACACACCTATAGATTATACGGCCACACTCAGCCAGTGTTCCTCATAATGCAGCTTTTTCACATTAAGACCGAAGAAAACCAAGCAGGCCCACCATAATCTGCTCTGGAGCTTTCAACTGTCTCACATGACCTTCATCAGCAGATGGACTGTTGTCCCGTTTGTTGCAGAGCTGTGAGTGTTCAAATTTCCTGAGAACGTTGTGCTGATGAGGACCACGTGACGCCATCGCTTGTTTGTTTGTTTGTTTTTTTTATAAACGTTGTTGTTGCCGATTATTGTGTAACACGATCTAAAGCCTCCGACGGGGCTGCTAAATGGACCCTCTCTTCTGAAAGTTCATCTACAATTCCAACAGGGCAACCTCCACCTGCTGATGAAAGCTCCAGCCGGTAAAAGGAGCCGCACTGATACCTTTTCAAGATGTCGATGAACTTTGGAGCGCCAGCTTCGAAGACAACTGGGATGAGAACACACTCAACAGACCTCACCAGACTGATCTGTCAGCTGCTGTTTCCAAGATCAAGAGCAAACTTTGAACCTCAGAAATCCTTCGAAACAAGTGGAAGACCTTATTTTCTCTCATAAGATAACAGCTGGGGCAAACAGCATATCCTGATGTGAGCGAAAGCTCCGGAAGAGCTATCCAATGGACAGACGAGGACAAGGAGTCCTTCAGGTGCTAAAAGGAAATTCCACTTTTACATTTCCAAAAGCAACCAAACGGACTTTTGGGGTGAGACGATGAACTGCAGCAGTTAGTTGATTAGAACGAGTTTGGATTGAATCTTTGATCAAACACTTCCAAGTTACAGTCAGACAAAATATCTGAAGAGTTCGTGTGTTGACGTTTTTAATGGCTGAATAATTATCAGCCTGTCGGGACAATAATCTGTACATGATTTGTTGGAGCCTTGGTGAGATTACAGGCCGCAGTTCTGCAGTTATTTCACATTGTCATCAATCTGATTTTTGTCTGAACAACAGCTGACGCCTCTGACGTTCGAGGATTTCATCGCATCAAACGAAGCAAATAAATAAATAAAACAAAAACAACTGATGCGTCACTTTGAGACAGAGCGTGGTGTGTCCTCAGTACAGACGTACTTATTTATGAAGACTGACAGTGAATCCATAATTAAAGAGCTGACGTTTCCAGTCTGTGTTTTTGTTTTTCAGTGGTGGACAGACACCAGAGAAGACATCTGGTCCCAGATTAGTCCAGCGTGTTTAAGACAGGCTTAAGACTCCAGTGGCCTGGAACACTGAGGGGATCCAGACTCAACCAATTAAGCAATTAAGGCTGTTAAATTTTAGCTCCATGATCACTTTACTTTCTGTATGAACATCGGCACTGTCAGTAATCCAGAGCTGCAGGTTTCCTCCATCTGAATGTTCACTGAATATGCAGTTGTTTTTCTTTACCTCCCATCCTGATAAACTCGCAGTCGTTGGGTTTTTGGACAAGCCAAACTGTGTTAATCTGTCAAATTCTGGAGAAATTGCTTTGCAATGAGCTTTCTTTTTTTTAACACTTTTCCAACTGGAGATTAAGCAGCTGCAGCTCCAGACCAGACTGGATGCAACAATTTTCACTTTGATCTGAATTATGAGGTTGGAAAAGGATGGAAGGACTGTGGGAAAGCACAATAAATAGCGTTAGCTGGAGATTTACAGGAGGAAACGTCGATCATCTGAGTCGTCTCCTCCATCAGGAGGAGGAAGAGGTTCAGATCACAGTGTGCTCTGCTCTCTGCCTCCAGCTGGGATGATTGCTCAGGTCACTTGCCAAATCCAACCATTAACTTTGATGATGACTGAAGGAAGAGGCATGAAACAAAGAGCTGGAGCCCGAGGATCAAAGCTGCTCTGTTCTCCCCCCTTCTTCTTCCACAGAAACTCACAAGGTGTGTGTGTGTTTTAAAGAACAAAGCAGCCAGGTGACTAATAATTCAACAATACTGGAGTGGAAATGGCTGACTTCATGAGTTTTTACTTACTGAGCCGTAGTCTGAGGCCGAGCCAGCTCCTTGGTGGCGATTTGTGCAGAACTGAATTCATGGTCCACTTGTTTGGCACCATCTGTGCGTAAAGGCGTAAAAAAAAAGAATAAATAAAAATACTAATCACCCCCTCCCTCCCTCCCTTCCTTCCTCTTCTGCGCCACCAAGTCCAGCTCCAGGCAGGTCCTGTCAGTCTGTTTTCTGTGGCGGGGCTCAGTGCTCGGCCACCCGGCGCTGTGAGAGCAGTTTCCCCGCCGGCCGGTTCATTTTTTCCCGGTTCGGTCCTCTCAGGCCGCCGCGGTGCGCTCCGGCTGCAGCGGCCACAGAGCTGCAGCAGTCAGCCAAAAAAAACAAAAAAAAAAACAAAACAAAAACACACACACACACACACACAAAGCATCCGCGGCCAAAAGTTACACACCGATCCGACAGGCACAGAGTGTGTGTCTGTGTGTGTAGCTGCACGCCGTTAATAACCTGTTGCTGGTTGCACACATTCAGAAAGTCGACGTCCAGCGATTGTGTGTCTGTCTCTGTGTGTGTGTGTGTCTTTTTTTTTTGTGGAGCTCGGTCGGTGCAGGATCGGGATTAAGAGGAACCAGAAAACCAAACAGCCAGAAAACAAACACTTCTTCTAGTGTCCAAACGCAGCGGCTCGTCGGATGGATCTCCTCCAAACTTCCCCGCAGCTGCAGATGGAAACGCGGCGTCCTCTCCGGCCGACCGTCGGCTCCCCCTCCATTCATTCACACAACCTGGATCCACAAAGACCAGCAGACCCAGTTCCTTCTCCCACTGAAGTGGCGCAAAGTGGCCGCTAGAGGCGCCAGAACCCCCCCCCACCCCCCCTCATCCAGAGGTGCGCACAGCTGCTTTACCCAAAGAGCATTCAGCCAGGGGCGGATTAACCAGAGGGCCGGTACCGAGGGCAGGTCAGGGGCCCAATATGGAGGGGGTCAGATGTACAGATACATAAAACTGCTGCAAAAACACACAAACAAGCCCAGAGAGGCACAAATCTCTAATAATGAGAGTTTAAAAAATTATTCAGATCAAGAAAAGTGCCACAAAGAAACAAAGACAGACCATGAATTCACACAGTGACCTTAAAGAGATAAAATATGTATATATATTTATTTAAAAAAAAAAACAAAACATGGAGACAGAGAGAGGAAATATACAAAACTATTTTAAAGTGATTAAAAAAAAAAAAGATATAAAACAACAGGCGACTTTGAAAAAGAGCTTAAAATGATGCAGGAAAACAAAAATAGACGGAAGGCCGCCATAGAGCGATAAATAAGGTGGAAACAAAGACTATAAAGTGACACTAAATGATCATAAAGAGATTTAAAAAGTGACCAACAAGTGACAGAAAACAACATTAAAGGTGGAAATTGACCATAAAGGAACGAAATGACGACAGAGAGATGAAAAACGAGACCTGTGAGCTAACGGTAACGATGGACATTTATGAGTCACAACATCTGGTTTGGATGCAGCATGCAGAGAAACAGGTTGGATTCCTGCTTCGGTGTTTTCAAAGGGCACGTTCTGCTTCTAAAAGGAGAAAAAAGATCTGAGGATGAGGAAGAACCAACGAGTTATCTACCGTGAGCTCGGCCGAGGTTTTCCCAAACCAAATAAAAGACTCAGTCAGTGTCATTATTCTCCTCTCTGACACACAGCTCGGCTCGGAACGTCGTGAAAACAGGTATTTTCTCCAACAACTCTGATTAATGGTCTACAGTATGCTGCTTAAAAAACAAACAAACAAAAAAAAAACCTCACCTGGCTGTTTGAAATGATGCCGTACTCTGTGAACTGTGTAAAAATCTGATTTTTAGATCAGCTGCATCTAAATCTAATCTGGAGAACTTCGTTAGTTGAACTGGTGTCCAATAATCTGCCAGCCGTAACGACACGCTGCCTCTGCGTTGTTTCTTCATTCAGCAGAGATTACTGAAGAAACGTTGAGGTGCCTGTTACAATCACAAGGTTTATACAACTGAGGCCGCTGCATGACTCGGCCTGTTGGCAGGTATCCTTGAAGTTCAAAGCTTCAACCTCAATGACTCTGGCAGTTGGCACGACCTATACTTGAGTTGTCGCCCACACATATCCTGTTTAGAAGTGTGACGAACTGCATTGTTCTCCTAATAATCTCACAGTCACTTTTCTTGATTGATTTCGATCATTTAATGATTTGGTTTATATAAAATGTCCAAAACTGTGAGGATGTTTTTGGTTAAAGGTGTCATCCAGTTCTTTCTTTTTCGAAGAGTATTTTAGGACTAGCAGCTCGTTCACTCTGCGGTTTGTTTGAACGCTTTCTCTTTCCAAATTTGGTGCCAGGTAAGTTAGATACGAGTCAGCAGCGGCAGATGACATCTGTGATTATGAATAGACGCTGCACAGATGTGCGTGTTATTTGTGATAACTCGGGGGACACGCAGGCCGCGACAGAGGGATTGGTCTGCTGTTTGCAATGAGGTCTCTGGGAAAACATCTGAGCTGACAAAGCCAAAACAATGACTCTGCCAAAATGTCGCTGCGCTGTTTGTACGCACCCAGCCCTCAATAAAGAGGTGGTGGTGGTGGGGAGGGGAAAAAACAGTGGACAAAGAATAGATGGGGAGGAGGGGGAGCTTTAAAACAGCCCACTTAACAAATTAGCAATTCTCCACTGTGTGAGTGGATGTTTGCGACAGAGCGCTTCAATTGGTCCAGTCAGATGGTCTAAATGTCAGCCTCGGCCTCCCGGGTGGAATTATTCACTTGATTTGCTTTTCAAAACATATTAAGACATTAAAATTAGGCTTTTTCATCTTAACACAGTCGTGTCTTTACAGGTTTTATTGCAGTTTTCTGCACTGGAGACTTTATTCTAAGTGAACATTTGCTGCTCAGATCTCAAATCTCGACATGGTTTTCTGCCCTCTTGTGGCACAAGAAGTAGCACCAAAAAACCAAAACAAAAAAAAAACTATTTATCTTTCGTATCCTACATGATCCTACATAAGAAATTGTAAACATTTACAAAAACCTCTTGAATGACCCTTTTGACACAATAACAAAATGTACAACAATTAAAGCAGAGTTTGTCCGCAGTAAAAAATAGAGCCATTTACGTAAAACGTTCGACTGTCGTAAAAACACAATACTGACAACAAACTGCTGTCTTTTGTGTGATTGTATCATGTGAATGGACACTCTGCCCTGCCATGGCCCCCGTTCGAGTGCTGGATTTGACCATAAACAATGTTAAAATGTCATTGTAGTGGACATTTCATCCCTTCATACAACCATCAAACACCAACAGACGACGCAGAATACTGTCGTCTGGTTAAAAGGCCACTGCCTGGTTGATACTCACATGGATTGACTACATGACTGTGATACAAACAGTAATTTTTTAAATCAACCGCCAGTGACACTGGTCTAAAAAGTACCTGAAGACAAGAAAATAGAAGTCCAATCAAAAGATGTTTCCTTTTTAATATCTGGCAGGATTGTGTTTTCAGTTTTGGAATGTCACCTACAAAGAAGAGACATCGAACAAGAGCTTTGACTACAAGTTGTGATCTTATTGTCCATTCCTTCACAGCGGCATCAGTTGTATGTACAGTAGAGGGACGTGAGACGTGTGGAGAACACCCGGTGTTTTCAAAACACAGGAAGGCTGCCGTCTTCTCCTGCAGAGTCAGCGATACTGGCATCTCTGTCAGACTGAACCTTGAGATAAAAAAAAAAAACCCAAACAAACAAACAAACAAAAAAAACAAACTCAGTTCTGTACATTCAAAGGCCAGTGCTGACTGGTTTGGCATTTAGATCCCAGTCGAGAAGGTAAAGGGGCGATAGGCTGAAGCTGTGTAGAAAAAGTCATTAGATCCCCATTTGACCGGGTCTCATCAGTCCCTTGTAGACTCGCAGCTTTCCTGCACCGCTGAGATTGAAACTGTAGTCCGTGGTGACGTAGGGCATCTCCCCCTCAGAGCCCAGCTGAAACACAGATAGGTTTTTTTTTTTTTTTAAGTTACAGTTGTCGTTATGCTGTTTAAGAGAGAGCGGGACCGTCATCTGACCTGTGTGGTGAGGATGCAGGAAGGCAGCGAAATGGCGCCCAATAGCAGACAGTTAACTTTTCGAAGGATGGAGGGATCCACGGGCGTCAGCAGGAAGTACAGCCCTCGCGCCATGTCAATACCCCGAAGTACACCTGGAATTCAAACAGGACCAGTTTATTTGTTTTAAACCTTTGAAAACCCGACCTTCCAGCTCAACACATCTGAAGACCTGTCCATACAGGATTAACATTACATACATTGTTCGGGCTGCGTTTTTACCCTCAGGAAATGACAGGATAGATAGAGACATTCTGCAGGACAGAGCCAACAGGTAAGTGATAGAGATAAGATCCTCCCCAGAGGATATCCACAAATCAACGCAGATTTCAAGTGTCCGTGGAGAGCGAATGCTGAGAAATCATTAAGAAAGGATGCTTTGAAACTTGGCTGAGAGTCACCTCGTTTTAAATTCAACACAATAAAAACAATCCAGAGATCGCAGTCTGTGCAGTCATGGGCACAGTTCAGACAGGAACGGTTATCAGTTCATTCTGCAGACAGTGTAAGTTTGTTGCCATGGAGATACCTGCAGCCAACACAAACGGCAAACTGCTGTGAATGATTCAGGGATCTGTGAGCTGACTGAGTTTGTGATTCAGCCACTGTCATCCATTTTTCCCCACATATTATCATATTTGGCGAAAGGTGACTCACTGAAGACCTGGAAGTAAAGACTTAGACTTTTAACTCATTCGAAAAACCTTTACTGAGCTAATAAAATCAAGTGAGAAGTCATGACGTTTTCAAATCGACATCTACACAATCTTTTTCTGCCACCTGGTGGTCGTTAAATCAGCTTTAAAGCCAAACAGAATCAGGTTTGAGTAGTTTACGGCCCACAGCTGGCTATAAAGACGCCAATCTGAGTCTACTACCCTGAATCTAAAATTGAGCATCACGTTAATTTAACCAATTTGCAACTTTAAAAAGAAGGGTTTTTTTTTTATTATTATTAGTATAATTTAGGTCAAACGGTGCTGAGGAAACTGCCCATAGATGCGATGGGGTACGTACCGAAGCCCACACAGGGGCAGATGGGTGCCTGGGACAGCAGGACCGGGCCTCCTCTGCTTGTTATTTTCTCTGCCAGGCAGCAGAGCCCCACCAGGCTGCCATTGGCAGCATAAAACATGTGATTGGGAACCACCTCACAATGGACCACACCTAAAGCCACAGCAGTGTGGGGCACCTTTGGGGGCCAGAGGGAGAGCAGTCAGGTATTAATGAACACATATGCAAACAGAAATACAAACTGGTTTTACTGGGGAGTTAAAAGCCGGAACAGCGACGAACATAATTTGCTGTGAGGTGATTTACTGTGTCGTCGTTCTCACCTGGTACGGTGTGAGGCTGTGCAGGGGTCTGACTGGCCCCGGATCAGGAGTCTGCAGCTGGCTCAGGTAGGCCATCAGTGACAAATCTCGTTGCTCATTACTGCGTTGGTGTTTCCTGTCAAATTCAACGCACACAGACGTTTAAGCACGTGGCTTTGGGCTCTGACAGCTCTGCTACGTTAATGAAAACAGCGGACGTTGGTGCCGTTCTTACGCTGTCCCTTGACTGCCGGCTCCCTGAAACTCTGATCGGACAGCAAGGTGAGTGTAGCTTCTGGGGGGGCTGTGGCTCTCTGTAAACTCGTCCATAGCGGTCTGGGCAGGGGGGTGCGTCTGAAAGCCGTGTGCTGTCCTCAGGAAGTCTGGAGTGAGCGACGGGCAGTGGGTGCTGTTGCCGTGACTGAGCTGCACGACGTGCGAGACTGGGAAGAAGCGGATCATGTCCACCAACAGCTGGAATCCAAATCCTGTGGGCAGCGAAGACGAGCACACGTTCAGACACCGTTTACAACCAGCGGATCTCAAGTTCCTCATATTCTGTCACTGCTGACCTCTGACCCAGCCCATGGTGTTGAGAACGACGGGAGTCTCTCTGCTTTGGGAGCGCCGACGCCACAAGGACTTCAGAGATTCCAGGTAGCGGTCCAGGTCCGACTCACAAGTGGACTGACCGTAGTAGATCATATGCTCTGGTGTGCGCTGATGTGTGAAAGGTGGTCCTGCAAAACCATTTTATGTGAGTCGACTAATCCAACACAAATTTTGTGCAGGCAAAACAAGATTCATCTGTCAGATAATCCACCACTGAACAGCAAATATGGGTTTTTAATTCTTCAATTTAAATTTTTAACAAGAAAAATATCAGTCTTTTCAATTGAAAGGGCAGAGATCACCATGTATTCAATAAGTGTTAAAACAATTAACATGTTAAACACTTAAATTCATTTGGTGCTTAAAACTGAATAACTCCACACTTACAGCCGAAGCAGCAGAAATAAGCCATTGCACGATATTTACCAAATGATGTGAAGTTAGAGGCTAAAAACGTACCCAGAAGGGGTTCTCTGACGGTCGACAGCGACAGACAACCAGCAGGAGTGAATTCAGTCTGACCAAGGTCACATTCCAGATAATCTACACTAGTGGTGCTGCAGACACACAAACAGACAAATTAGGGCACGTGCCCATCATGGTTCAACTGTCGGGATGAATAAGAACAATACACAACAACCAACTGTACAGTAACACACAGCGATCACATAAACACCAACCAGATCATGTTAAATGCACCAAGAAAAAAAAATTTTTTTTAGCTTACGGGCAAAAAAATATGACAAAATATTGGTATTTAGTTATGACAACTTACTGATTCAGTAAGGTGTTGATGAGGGTGCGGATAAATGTCGACTTTCCCACGTTCTTGTTGCCACATACGAGGATCACAGCACAGCCGTCCATGTCCCCTGTGAAGGACAGGGTCAAATGTGAGTCTGTCCCTTTTAGGACATGGACAACATAACATTGTTTTCAGTAACGTGAGATAAGATGGCTCGTTATTTTATATACACTCCCACTTCCTTTCACACGCTATTGTACAGTACAGTCTTAACCACTTTTAATTAACTGGATTGTTTGGTTGTTGTTGTCCTTTTTCTACAGGGTAATGTAAAAACGGGAGTCAATGTCCTTGTATGTGTGCACATACTTAAGCAGTAAAGATGACTGATTTATTCAGACAACAGCTGAAATATTTCGCAGCCGGTGCACGAGCCAGACCAGCGGTTGCACCAGTGATGGAATTTAAAACCTATTTCACAGATAAAACTTTTGATAATGCTTTTCTGCTATTTATCAGAGATATGGCAGGACACAAGAGCTGAAATTATGCAACAAAGTCCTCCTTCGAGACTCAAACTAGGTAGGTGTAATACAAAGATTATAATGTTCAGCAAAGCACAAGCATAAAGTGACAAAACACTGAGTGTGGAGTGTAATCTAAATCCCAACAGTGTTTCATGTTGTTTTAAACTGACCAGTAACATGGTGATAAAATGATAGACATGACTCAGACAGATGTTGTGTTCACTGTTGGGCGCTGCAGCTTTTGTGTTATTCTGAATTTACATGAAGACGTAAGTCAGAATCAGGAATACTCTATGAATCTTACTCACTCACTATAATTCCTAACATATTTACGTAGAACATCTCATCTGTGACCGAGACTTACCTCTGCAAGCACTGACCACTGTGTTAAGAGCATCTCTGTAGCTCTTTGACATTTTCAGGCCCTCGATGTTGCTGACCAGAGGAACCATCCCCAATCCATTGAGTGGAGTGTCAAGAACTGCTGACATGAGTTCACTCTACAGACAAGCAGTGAGGAGAAGCTGCTGTTAGGCACGAGACGATGGCTCATTACAGTTCTATCCCAAGTCAAATACGTTGCAACGTCTTGTAATTTGGTCAATTAGTCAACTTACCATTGGGGGGCTGAACAGTTGGCTGAGATTTTCAAAGCTGGACAGAAACCGTGTCAGAGGCGTCTCCATGGGCTCCAATAGGATGATGGATGTGTGTGACAATACCTGTTTTAGCAACTTTTTGTGTGATGCTTAAAAAAGATCAAATAAAAAACACATTCAGGGAAAAAGATAAATCCTATCAATCAAATTTTTTCCTCACGATGCAACGCTGTATTATGTCTCTAGTTAACAATGCATAACCTCAAACATATTAGAACAATAAAAAATTTGCTTCGGCTTTTACCTGGTGACAGATACTTTTGAAGGATGGAGGAAGCCTCTGTTTTGTCATCTCTGGTGTCATCAGAACTTTCCAGCGCTCTAATGACCAGGGGACAATGTGAGGCCGGGGAGTAGAGTGGATATGACTGCTGTCCTTCTTCAATAGTGAACCCCATGACCTCTACACGACCGTACAGACAGGTCAGAAAGCACTTCCCACGGAAACACAAGGTCTGCAGGAGAGTTGCATTGCATTGCATGTTCAGTTGTAAAAGTGGACCAGAATGGATTAAGATGTATCTTAATATTTTAATTATGTACCAAAATGACCTGAAGCACACCTGATTTCTCTGCATGACAAGGATGGCGTGGTGTTTCCGATCATCCCTCTCTGCACAGTGATGGAGAGACTTTTCATCCAGTCTACCTTGCTGGACGTCCTCTGTGTTCACCTCGGTCTCCACACCGTTCCCATGAAAAGACTGAGAATACGCCTTCCAGTCTTGTGAGTCATCTGAGTCGTCCATTGTAAATGCTGCGCTTCCATTAGCCTGACTGTAAGACTTCTTTAGTCCAGACTGAGCATTGTTTTTCTTGAAGTCAGAGACCGCCTTCGACTTATTTTTCAGTCTCTTGACATTGGGCTTTTTCTTCACAGCTGTGTGGTGCTCTTTTATCAACCTGGCCATGATGGGTGTCGAGTTGATCTCAGAGGAACTGATGGGCTGTCTGCACCGTTTTCCCCTAACATCCTTCCACTTCTGAGATTTACTCTGGCCCTTAACCTGTGTGGGTTTTACCTTCATGATTCTCTAATCAACAAACACTCATGTGGATGCCGGTGAAGGAGAAAGGGGGACGCCTGCAATGACAGAAAGAAAATTACTAAAACCACCCACACGTTATTCAATTAAGGGGCTAAAAGCCAGAATATTTAGCATTCAATGAAAACTTACTGGGAAACTGATTCAGTTTGTCTGTGGTGAAACATTAGTTATCTTATTTAAACAGTTCAGAGGTGGCCTAATTTTTAACACATTAGCTGGAATATAATGTTACTTTTGAAATAACCAAAGTCAGACTGAATAAAAGACTCACATGTCTAAACCAATTTTGTCAGTGTTTGTAGAGTAATACTAAACAGCAGTGCTTTGCCTAGAAAAGTAAAAGCTTTCAGATAGTGTATACTTAATATTTAAGGTTGTGTGAACACTTTAAATCTTTATCTGTGTGTGATGCCTTCAGAAAAATGCACCTTTAAATTTATTAAATCCACACATGTACAGCGTGTGCACACTCACGTGTTGTTGTTATTTAGGTCTGGATTTATCAGTTTTGGACTACACTATGAGAGTTTTAGACAAATATTTTTAAACAGTTTCTTAAAATAAGAAATTAGCTGCTCCTCCTCACCTGAACCAGCTCTGCTCAGGTGTAGATCAACAACCAAGTTACCCCCGAAACATTTTTATAAACAACCCGAATAATCCACAAAACAGTGTCCACTTTGGCAGATGACAACAGTTTTTAAAGTATAAATCATCTGTGGTCGCAGCTAATGTTTACTTTAAAAACAAACAAACAAACAATAACAAAAAAAAAAAAACACGTTGGCAGCTAGCTTGATTTGGCAGCCACACTAATCGGCAGCATTTCAGAGCTAAGCTAACGATGCTAACGCAGATGTGATCCAAAATGAACCATTTATTTCACATGCTGTAGTTTCCTGATCGGAGTGTGGATACAGGTCCATAAATTCACCTTTAAAGAGGGAACCGGGTGTCAAACAACAAGCTAAACCGGAATGTTTAACTTGGCGTGAAGTTTCCGAGGCTAACGAGCGTTAGCTGCTAGGCTAACCAGTGCTGTTACACTCGGGTGTAAAAAACTTACCCCCCCTCTGCTTATGAAGAAGAAATGCAGATTGGAAGAAATTACCCTTTTATATATGTGTATATAACATGAAGAAATAATTCACGGTAACAATTTGATGAAGACAATCACAGAAGCCTGCCGGTGCTAACGGCTAGCTTACATGTGTGAGGCACAGGCAAAGACGCCGTGTCCGGATGGTCGACTATGGTTTAACCCGGAGTGTTATCATTTACGGCGTTTTCAATTTTTATTTTTTAGCAAACATTAACCATTTTAAGCCCGATTTAACTTGGATTAAAAATAATAACAACAAAAGCGGCGTAAAACGGAATAAACAACGCATTTGCCGCCGCTTTTAATTTGCTATTGTTGTAAAATGATGGCGTTTTAAGCGACGGACGACAAAGACCTTTCCCGGAGTTCGGTCGCGTAAACGCCGTCACATCCTCTTCCTTCGGGCCTGCAAGAAACCAAAACAAGGTGCACCTAGCCGGGCTTTGCTATTTTCTCCTCCTCCTCCTCCTCCTCCGTATTAACGCCACAGACTTTGTGTTGTTTGTAAGCAGATGAGTGTGAAGTGTCGGTGTTTGTGTCGCTAAATCAGACGGGAGTTTTGGAGCGCAGCTGTCGGCGGAGTGCGGAGTTTAGGGAGCGTCTTTAAAGAGCCCTGCGAGGAAATAAACGTCGAGGTGCGCAGATAGCCAAGGGTTTGTAGGGTTTTCTGTGAAAAAGCTCATTCAGCTGCACAAATAAAAATAACTCTGGCTATATAAATGAAAATACCTCGGTTTTTTTTATTATTATTATTATTGATTAATTTGTGCTAAATGTGCGCTAACGGGAAGAAGTGGTTGTCTGCAGGTCTGGAAAACTCTTAGAAAAGCGGTGGATTCTGATCAAAAGGCCCCAGAAGAGGTTTAGATGAGTTAAATTTAATGAACAAAGGTTCTGGATACTCTCTGTGGCCTGTTTTAGACGGTAATATTGTTTTCTTTGTGACAATTTTTGCATTTGAAAATGCAGTCAGACCTGAGATAATAAATGGTGATTAATCATCTGTTGATGAACTAATTGAGTAGTTGAGAAATCATTTTTGCTGTAGTATATAAAATATGGAACAGTTCAAACAGGATACAGCGAACCAACAGAAATAATCAGACAAAAAGAAATGGTTTGTGAGAATTTATCGGCAGGCAAGTAGGTAATCAGAAAATATGACATCTACATCAGAGCTGAAGCAAATCAATTAACTGAACTATTCTGATAAATGTTATCTACAGGTAGTGTTTTTTTTTTCTGACTTCGCCTTCAATCAGTATGATGTTTCTGTGTCTCCTGCAGCATCCAGTCATGAGTGGAGCCCCAGAGAGGCCTGCAGTCCAAAGCAGCCATGCTCAGCGGGTTCTGTCCTCCCTGAACCAGCAGAGGGCAGTGGGAAGGTTTTGTGATGCCGTGTTGAACGTGGGAGGCGGGGTGCTCTACCTCGCCCATCGCAACATCCTGGCCTGTTTCAGTGAGCTGTTCCAGCAGTCCAACGCGCCCACGTCACCGGGCACAGAGTTCTGCCTCCAGGAGTGTCCCAACGACGGCCTGGAGCTGCTCCTGAACTTCGTCTACACGGGGGAGCTCAAGTTGGATCCTGAGAACCTGGACAAGGTTCAGCACGCTGCAACCAGCCTGTGTGTCCCAGAAGCGCTTGCTCTCTGTCGGCAGTTCAAGGAGACATCAGCAGGTCCTGTTCCTTTCAAGCGTAAAAGAGGCAGACCTAAAAAGGCCGCATCCAATACGACCTCTCACTGCTCAGTCAAAGAAGAGAACTCACTGAAAACCATAAAAGATGATGCTGATGCCGACATGGCTGGGTTAAGCTCCAGTACCACCACCACCCGATCTGGTCGTGTAGTTAAAGGCCCCAGGAGACTGGTGACTGATGAGAGCCCTGCGGCTGATTGTGCAGCCAGTGACACAGCCAGCAAGAGGGCCCCAAACACTCCCGTGGAGAAAGACAGTGGTGATGGTGTGGATCATCAAAACGCAGCTGGGGGAGCTGAGGTAATACTGCGGCCAGTGGACATTTACTGCTACATATAACTGCAAGTGCAGCAGTTACTGGTTTGCTTTTCTTGTGCTGTGTTCCAGATGACCGAGTTACAGATGGATGTAAACGAGAATGCCGCCAGCCGGGCGGTGGAGGAGGAAGACGAGGACGAGGACGCGGGGGATTTTGAAGGGATCAACGACGGCTCGGACGAGGAGTACGTGCCCGTTGCCGAGCCGGCTTCCTCAACCCTGTCTGCGTCGACAGCACAGAAACGCAAAAGTAAGACGGAGAAAACGGAGAACGGGGAGGCCGTGGAAGAAGAGTCCAAGAGCGATTGTGTGCAGTGTCCCATCTGTGACAAGTCCTTCAAGAGCAAGTACTACCTCAAAGTCCACAACAGGTACACACCTTCTGCAGCATCAGGTTTTCATCTTCAGTTACCACTGAAAGAGTAGCTACTACGGTGTTATTTTCATTTCTTCCCAGGAGGCACACGGGGGAGAGGCCGTTTGGTTGCCCTAAATGTGGAAAGAGGTATTTCAGGAAGGAGAATCTTTTAATACATGAGATCAGAGACTGTGCTCGAGTACAGGTGAGGAATATAAAGCGTTTCAGTCGCACTGATTGGGCAGCAAATAAAAAAAAATAAGAAAGACACAAAGCTGAACTTCTGTGTTTGTGCTGTCGTCACTGCAGACTTACACCTGTGTGACCTGCTCAGCAACCTTCAATGGAAAAGAACAGCTACGTCTGCACGTTGTGTCCCACACAGGAGAAATGCCCCACAAGGTGACATGGACAACCATAAATCATTTCATATCTAAAATCAGATTTTAAAAACATCTCCACTGAATTATTCTGTATAATTCTTTTTCAGTGCTCATCGTGCCCCGAACAGTTTCTGTACAAGAAGAACTTGACGATTCACATGATGAAGATCCACGGATATCCAAAACCGCATGCGGTAAGTGACGCACCTGCAGCAAATAACTTACCAAGAAGTCACATTGGAAGCCAAACATTTGTGGTTTTCATTCCTCTACAGTGCCCACAGTGCCCCAAAACTTTCCTGACTAGGACTGAGCTCCGCGTGCACGAAGCAGCCAAACATCGCGGTGAAAAGCCGTTCGTGTGCGAGGAGTGCGGCCATCGAGCCTCCAGTCGAAACGGCCTGCAGATGCATATCAAAGCCATTCACAGGTCGCAGAAGTCGCCGCTGCCTCAATTGGACGAGAGAGGGCCTTTGATGGCATTTGTACAAGTAAACCGAGGCTTTCTAAAAATTTGTGTTGCAGAAACGAACGGCCGTTTGTATGTAACTTGTGCGGGCACGCGTTCTCCCAGAAGAACAACCTGAACATGCATCTGCGTATACACAGCGGTGAGAAGCCGTACCAATGTCATCTCTGTGGCAAAACCTTCAGGACACAAGGTAACGAACGACCATCCTCTCCTATCTGCCGCTTTTCTACTTCACTGTGAGCACAACGTGATAAATACATCAGCTCGTCCATTTCACTTGTGGTCAGCAGCAGGAACAGAGTTTGTGAGGCAGCTAAAAGATGAACTCAGGTGCTCTGATTAGAAACAAACAAACATTATTGTATCAGTCAGAACTCGTCAAATATGAACACACTGGTATAATAATTTATAAAAAATTTCCTCTTATAGCTCTTGCAAATAAGAATCATTCTGGTTAGAAATGACACACAAATACACTTATCTTTATCTAAGAGCTGTCTAGACATCTACAAGTACGACGCAAACACAAATGGCACAATTTTCAAATGTGTCAGCTGGCAGAATGTATCACTGTATCCATCACTAAAACCAGCCAGTCTAGACAAACACCACCGGACGCACACTGGCGAGCGCCCCTTCGGATGTGACGTCTGTGAGCAGCGATTCACAGAGAAAGGCGCTCTGGTCCGCCACAAGGCCAGCAAGCACGAGGAAGGTCGGCCTCACTGTTGTCACATCTGCGGCAAAACCTTCAAAGGTAAGGCATGCCACGGCCTTACCTTACCTTGGTCAGTGTGTCCCGATGAAGGTGGCTCACTTTGTGATTTCTGTCGCCCCCAGCGAGGGAGCAGCTTCGTGTTCACCTGCGGCGCCACAAAGGGATGAGGAAGTTTGAGTGCGTAGACTGCGGCTACAAGTTCACACGGCAGGTAGGTTTGATTTACCAAACGCTTCGTTAGCAGAGGATGGTTTCCGTCCATTGACCTCTGGGTTATGGGCCCAGCTACACACCCCAGATGGGACTCGAACCCACAATCCCTAGCTTAGGAGGCCAGTGCGTTATCCGTTAGGCCACTGGGGCGCTCGCACGCACACAGCTGCTGCTTGTGTGTTTTACTGCAGACCAATCAAAACTCTTTGTTCGTCCTTACTTTCTCTTTCTTTTTTTGTAAGCTTCACATATCTGTATTTTTATTCCAGGCTCATCTGAGACGACATATTCAGATCCACAAACGCACTGAGAACTACAACCCCCGGCAGAGGAAGCTCAGAAACGTGGTCGTGCAGGACGTCGGGGGAAGTTCCGGTGAGAACAAAGCCACTAAGACGGCGGGAAGTGAGCAGACGGATTACGCTGGAGAGGGCGCGAACCCGGAGGCCGACCCCTCGTCGGGCCTCGGCTCCAGCTGCATCGTGGGGGTGGTGATTCAGTCGAGCGAGGTGGCGTCCAATCGGAGCCTGGGACAAGTGGAGGCAGCAGAGAGTTTCTCTGTGCCAGAGGTCCTGCAGCAGACGCAGCTGGTGGCCGAGGTGTACGAGTCCACGGTGAACATGGAGGGAATTGTTGAGAACATTTCAGCGAGGAAGACCTGAAAGAGACTACGTGAAGCCCCCCTCAGAGTTCAAATCACTGCGTGGACTTGGTCCTGAAGGAGAAGCACTGCTCTGAAACGTGTGGCCTTACAGACCCAAAGAAGTCAGCTACACAAGAGAAAACAAGCCAGTCGTTCTAATGCTTTAATAATTTATAGTCAGTGAAGTGTGTGTTTCTAGAAACAGCCTGAATGTGAATTATACTTTTTTTTGTCTGCTTCATGAACACAGTTTTAAGTCTTATTAGTGTGCCGACTGCAGCTGGATCCTGAACTACAGAAGAAAAAAAAAACATCCTCGGATTAATGAAGGGGTGAAAAGGAGTTGGACATTTTAGGTAAAGTCTTGTTTCTCTCATATCAGACTTTAATTTCAGTCAGAAGCTAGCTACCATAGCTTAGCTTAGCTTCAAAAAAAAAAAAACTGGAAAGTGAACAGTGATGACAAATTGTGTTAGTTTATTTTGTTACTTGACAGCCCACTTCGCCTTAAGCTAAGCTAAGCTAACCAGCTCACAGTAAGAACGCAAATAAACATTTTCTAAAATGTCCGACCTGAGTAAAGGTACCCTGTGTAGTTTCGTAATGTGCACGCAGCTCAGGATGAGCAACAGAACGCACAACGGACCAACACTCCCACAAAGGAACCTCATAATGCTCTCCGTAGATACTGTTTTCAACTCCACTGGGTGCTCTGAGACAAAAAAACCTGAGTGGCGTTTTTGAAACACATAAACACCCCCCAAAAAAAATAAATAAATTCACCTTCATGATGAGAAATATTAGCGCACACTTTATAAAAGAAATGTGATGCATTTATTGTCCACACTGCTGCAGCTGCTCTCCGATGTTTATTAGAAACGTAACACAACATCTGCATCCTGCAAACAGCTCGTCACACAACTCAGCAAAATAAACTCAGACCTGCCTGCAGTTGAATCTGTCATCCACTCCGTAAACATTAAACAGACTATACATAGGGATAAGAATATATACTGTATTTACACAACCGATTCATCACCACTAACTTGTATGAAACTAAGAAAAACGAGAACAGAATCACTCAATTACATTTACACATTTCCATTGAAGCAAAAACAACTTTGCACGAGAGCAGATTGAGATAGTTTTGCATTTCCAGTTGAGACAGCTGACCCTTCTGCAGCGTTTGCCATGTTTCAGCCGATTGGGAAGGACATCTGAGGCAACAACAGCACAAATACGTCCATAAATAAACATCAAAGATTTTCAGAAAATACTTCATGCGCAGTTGACTGGTGGTTATAAAGGCGGATCCGGCCCAGTTAAAGGTCAGGAGTGACACGAGGAGATGCTTTTAACGAACTATCACGAGCAATAAAGAAACAACCCAGTACAAGTTAACATCACATGCAACCATCCTGAAGTTCTGCCACCTTCCAGTATTTCAACCCATCTTACACCACCACCGGTCACTTCAGTGTTAAAGATCGATTGTGGCTGATCGCTGTCGTTTTTGGAATGTAGACCGATTGTTGGTGTTTCTGACCAAATCTCTGGATTCTGCTCAAACTGTTAAAGGACTATTCCACTAATTTAGCATTGCACACATTGTCAGACTCGCATTGGAAAGTGTTGAAAATGGATACAGCAGAACCAGCGATGTAGCCTTTTCTATTCTACGGGTTCTTCTTCCTTCTCAGATCCTGACACTTACATTACCCACAATGCCTCGACTCAACCAAGATGGCCACTGAGCTCACTTTTCCCCAATCCCAGTTTAGTTTATTTATTTTTGTTATTTTCAAACTTGACTTCCAAACCCAACTGAGCCACACCGGCCTTGTAAACACAATGTGTGCATTTCAAATATAAATGTGATAATTGTGATCAGTGCTAACACACTGATGTCCATTCACAGAAACACCGGTCTCATCCACCGTGTAAGACACCTTCCTGCTCTTTGTCGGAGATCATTTAGTCCTCATCCTTGAAGTCTTCTCTCTTGTTAAACTCAAAATTTGAGAACAATTCGTGCAGCTTATTCTGTTGTCACCCGCTCTGGGTGATGATGGAAATTAAATATCTCTTTTGAGACAATTATATCCTCAACAAATCAAGAAAACATTCAAATTTTCTAAAGAAAAAGGTGACATCTTAAAATTTCAGATAAGTTTTTTACCAATAGAAAAGATTATAGAGCAAAAAACAAACAAACAAAAAAGAAGATTTAAACTATTAATCCATTATTGTTTTGTCAATGATAACGTTGAACATTGCAGTATACTGTCTTCAGACAGTACATCTCCACTTCACAAGGGGAAACACTTTGCAGACGAGGACTAGATGTCTGGTTTTACAAATGAGTGTGACTAACTTGCAAACCTACAAACTAAAGAGCGGCAAACAGCCAGTTCCATTATGTTCTGGCTGCGAAACTGGCAACAGACTTCTTTGATTGTCAGCTTGGTAGCCAAGTGGGCTACACGGAGCTCAGACTCCTTCCAACATGCTCAGTCTTCTCATTTTCCTTAAACAGCTTTAACGTTGTGATGAGGTAAGTTCACTGTAAACTACTGATAGCACAAGGAGGGAGAGCGAACTGTGTGAGCGGGGTTTCATTATAGGTCCAAAGTCAGTGCGCTGGGTTCACATCCTGGTTCTGGTTTTGGTTGAGATTGTTGTTAAGGTTGTGGAGTTCTTGGTGACGCTGGTGCCGGTGCAGGTGAATGGCGTTCGACTCGGGTATGTCCGTAGGTTCGAACGCACTGGACACCAGCGGCATGAACTGTCGGAATATGCTGACGCTGCCATGCCAGAAGGTCGGCTGAGGTAGTCGTCCAGCAAGAGACCACGTGCGTGAGGTCGGGTCGTAGGCTTCCACCACATCGGACAGCTCAAACGTGTTGTCGTAACCGCCAGACACATAAAGCTTACCGCCCAAGGCTGCCACACTTCCTCCAACATGGACCTGGATGAAAGACAAAATTCACTTCATTTTGGTGCAGATTATCAGACATGTCAAAAACTAAACATCAATGTGTCAAAAAAATCATTTTGTTGGTTAAAAAAAAAAAATCGTAATAATAGTAACAAGTTAACTGAATGGTGGTAAAGAAGTGGAGATTAAAGGAAATATTTAAAGTTTAGATTTAAATTCAGCTCATAGAACTCATTCAGAAGTCATTTAAATAAGTGACATTAACTAGTGAGAAGCCACCACGTGACAGCGGGCCCTTGTGTTCTTCTGAAATGTGAAATACAAACCTGGGTCATTGGACTAATTTTGTCCCACTCGTTCTTTTGAGGATTATAAACATCCACCTCAGCAGAGTCATCCCTACAAATAGAGACAGGACAACGTGACAACACTGCAGAAACAATCAGGGCTTTAAAATGTATTCATTTGAAGCAGACATATTATCAGCAGATACTTTGATTCATATCGTAAATATATGTAAATAATATTAAATATTAATATTAAATATATTGTAAATATTTGTGTTTTTAAGTAATCATGTATATTGGCATCCATAGCAATGTGTTGACGGATCAAAGAAACGGGAAATTAGCTGGAAACTACAAGAACCGTCACATTAAGAGTGAAGTGTTTTCCTTTAACCTGACGAAGTAGATGAGTCCGCTGAGGGTCACAGTTTTTGGCGTGAAGGACCACGGAGGCAGCTGTCCACATTTAACCATGGACCAGCGGTTGGTGTCTGCGTCGTAGCTCTG
Source organism: Echeneis naucrates (assembly GCF_900963305.1). Lineage (NCBI taxonomy): Eukaryota > Metazoa > Chordata > Actinopteri > Carangiformes > Echeneidae > Echeneis > Echeneis naucrates. The sequence continues at coordinate 2,921,016 of NC_042517.1, forward strand.
GATGGCCATGGTGTCTTCGCCGGTTAGACAGCCGATGGCGTACAGGCGTCCGTTACACGTGGTGGTGGAGCAGTTGTCCATGGGGTGCATCATGGCCGGCAAGCCCTCCCAGCAGTCCAGAGCGTGATCGTAGCGTTCTGTGCTGTCAGACGCCACCACGTAGAGCTGCCCTTTCAGCACACAAGAGCTGTGGTACTCGCGAGCCTTCAACATGGGAGACACCTCCGTCCACTCATTGACACTGGACTTGTATCGCCACACGCCATCATAAAGGCGAGAACCATCAGAGCCACCTGAGGACAACAAAGACTTGAAGAGTTATTGATCGACATACAAAAATCTGTTTTTGTTCCAAATAATAACTCTAGTTGACCTTCATTGAGATTTCTGAGCAGTTTTGACGGTTTAATGGACAAAGTTATGGCAGTAACGGTAACGTTTGTCTTATATTAGTCCATCTCAAATATGACAAATCACATACAATAATACATCCATTCACCATGTGTCTGACAGACATTCCTTTATTTATATATGCACTGTCCTTAAGGAATTGAGGAACTTTTTCTAAAATAGTGTCGTGGTCATGTGTGTGGCTTCAGTATTTATCTTCCTTCAGATTCAGGTGGTAAAGTTGCAGCTGCTGCTATCAGCAAACTGATCTCACTTTTCCACTTTGGTTAGACTTCATGTCACATAAAGGTCTACACATTATTTCAAAACTGAATTAAAATTAAAATATGAGACCAAATTGTGCCGTCATTAACTGTCTTTGACAAATAACAGCTACTTGGATGCTTCCTCGTCGACAGTCAAAATGTAATATTTAATTTAACATTTCTGGTTTTTGCCCTTAACGAAGTGTAGCTGCCTAAAACTTGGATGACATTTTATTGAAATTTCAAATAATGCTGACACCAAATATGACGTGTTACGTGTTTGAAGAAGTCGTGTATGATATAAAAAGCTAAATCTGCCTGTCAACATTATGCAACCGTATGCTGATGTTATTTCTGTCATCAAGGCAGTGAGCTAGCTTTGCTAAAATTACGGCCCACTATCAGCGTCCTGTCATCTGTGAGTGAAGGTGTAGAATGATTTCTCAGGGGAAACCACAGTCCTTCTCACGTTAAGACAGATCACTGGTAATGATGATGATGAAGATGACGACAACGGCACTGCTGCCCTGGCAGCACACCATGTCCTGTCTTACTTCGCCTTGTTCACACACAGACCCAGCAGCCAAAGAGCCTGCTGTTTATTTATAAGCGCTGCCTGACAGCCTTTTAATAAGTTGAAGTAGCGGGAGTGGAAATCTACTGAGTGGCGCTTCCACAGCAAATCTAATGTACACAGCAACTGTAATCACGGCACACTGTCTGCGACCTTCTGGTGCAAAGGAAGTGTGTGGAAAAGTGCTCAGGTGTGGCTAAACGGCTTACCTGTGACATACATGTCGTTTCCCAGGGCGGCTATGCTGTAGCCTCCTCCAAGGTGGTCAGGGAATTCGGCCAAGTAGCGCCACTGTCCCGTCTGGGGGTTGTAGCAGTCCACGGTGACCAGCTCGTCACAGTCCTGGTCGCAGCCTCCCACCACCACCAGGATTTCTGCCAGTCCTGTGGACGGTCGTGGCCTCATGCGGTGGCAGGGCCTGTCGTAGCGGTCGTACTCGCACGACTGGAAGCTGCGGGCTTCGTTCACCATGCGGAGACATGTGGGCGATAGGTAGACCAGTGGGTCGCTCTCCACGTGGGCCAGCAGGAAGAACCTCCTGACGAAAGGAAGTCGGACCTGCTGGAGGAGCTCGGGCCAGTAGTGCAGTCTTCGTTGGAGATCCGCCTTCACCCAGCGCACCGCAATTTGATAAACCGTCTCCTCCTTGTCCACGCAAAGCCCATCGTCTGATATGAACTCAAGCAGGCGCTTCCACGGTAAGCGCTCAAAGTCTGTCCCTTTGGCCAGCTCCATTATGTTTTTGAGGACAAAACGGCGAGCGCTGGCCGCCAGGTCTCGGCAGGCGTAAGCCTCTGCGAAGTCCTGGATTTCTAAGCAGTTGGAAACGTCCAGCCGCTGCTCCAGAAACGCACAGCAGGCCTCTTTGACTGAGGGAAACTGAAACAGATCGGCCGTCTTCAGGAGGAGGTCCACATTATCCTGAGTGACGGTGACGCGTCCCGTGTAACAGAAGTCCACCAGCAGACCTAAAAGCTCAGCCGACACCTCGTGTAGAACCACCCGGTCCATAACACTCTCCCTCAGCGTCCCCGCAAACATGGCCCGGAAGTAGGTGCTGGCAGCGGCCAGCACTGTGCGATGACAGTGGAACTCACGGCCCTCGGCGCACAAGGTCACATCGAAAAACTTTCTTTCGGCTCTGAGTTCGTGGATTCCCCGCAGCAGGTTGAAGGCGTGGGCCGTGTCGAAAAAAGGCAGAATGGACGGTTGCGTCTGCAAAACTGGCTTTTCCATGGCTCCTATCTCTGGGTGGTCGTTTCCAGTGGTCGTGCTCAGAATTATGTTTTCATCTGAAACAAGAGAAACAGCAGAAGTCAACATCAAATACCAAATCAGCCCAGTAAATACCATGAAAACTGCTTTCATTATCATTTAATTTTCCTGATGAATTTTCTAATCAACCAGTTGTTTATTAAGTCCAAACAGACTTATTTTGGCACAGCAACGAGAAAAACAGCCAATCGTCACACTTGAAAAATGACTCAAATCATTTATGGACTATCACAACAGTTGTTGATTCATTTTCTGTAATTATGGCCGCTCTAACATCAAACAAACACAGCTGTGTGTGTCAGTGAAGGAAACATACAAAAAAAATGCCATGACGTCAATACATTTAAGAAACTTTCCCCCTTCCTTTTGTCTAACTAAAGATCAAAAACAAAATGACTTTATATTTCTACAACCTAAAAGGACAAAATACTGAAAAGGAAATATATGACAAAGTAGTTCCGCTTATTATTAAATGGTGTTCATTTCAGAACGAATAAAACCAAATGATCGATGTAACCAACGTTCCAGGTGGCTGATTCAAATAAAGTCTGTGGATAATTTTCCAAAAAAAAAACAAACAAAAAAACAAACCACTCTCTTTCCTACCTGACGAACCCTTCCAGGCACGTTTCAGTGTAGAAACAGTCTAGAAAATACGACGATGAAGCTCAGCGCAAGTCTGGTGGATGTGACCAGCTCCTTACCCGCGTTTAAGAGAGAGCTCGCTTGTGCTCAGGGGCTAAAAATATACCAGCAGTGTCCATTTCCAGAGAAGGGGGGTGGGTGGGTTAAGGAGAACACCTAACGTGCTGTGGCCTAACGTGGTGGGGAGTGTATACCCCCCCGCCCCCTGTGGTATGCGTCTATGGTCGGTCAGTGTGAGTAAGTGGGCTTTGAGAGGAGAGCCAGCTGAATCTGGGCCTCCTCATCACCATCAGCACGGCCGCAGACCAAAACACAAAGGCACCAGCACTGTCATGCTGTCATCGCAGCAGGAAGAAATCCACTTTGAATCACAAAACCATTACACAGTCAACAACTGCTCCTGGGACGTCAATCCGAGACACTCTGTTTGGTGCGGACCAAAATATCTGTGATCGGCTCGACCGCCACGAGATTCAACACAGATGTTGAATCCGAACCCTTAACTCCATCCATTCGCACCCATTAGAAAATGCTAGCATGCTAACACATAATGCTGAGAGGGTTGTGATGAATGTGGTCACATACAGAGTTCATCAGTACGGCTGACAGAGCTGCCAGCAACGCTGCAAACTCTGGATGGGGCCAGCTTCTCTAATCTGGGAATCTGATGCTTCTACGATCAGTTGATTAACTAACTAGTCAGTTAATCAAAAAAATTATTTATTAAGCATGTGAGGGTTTGCTTTTTTTTTTTTTAAGCAAGTATTTTATAAAATTGCTGATACCACCTCGTCCAGTGTTAAGATTTTACCCTTTTCTAGTATATTTGACTATTGGACTGTCTGTCAGATTAAAGGAAACATCTCGAGATGCCACCTTTGGCTGTCGACAACAGTGACACTAAGTTTCTGGCATTTCTTTGTGTTTGGGCTTTCAAAAGTGAAAACTACCCCTTAGCTCCAGAAATGGTGACGTTTTGTGGACCAAAAACATCCTGTTATAATGAGAATGACAATTATTTTTCATTTTTGGATATAAATGAAACTCACTTTCTCCCAATTAAGATTCAAACAAACAATGTGGATTGCTTATGACTTTACAACTATCATCTATTAAACATTGACCCAAAAATATATTTTTATAATATAAATCTGGATTACACATAATAATAATAATAATAATAATAATAATAAATCACTATTTACTGAGAAGAAAAACTGATTTTTGATCAGTTTGATCAGTGCAAGTGTTCCTGAAACTCTTTGCAGGATAAAAAGACCAGATGTTGAAAAACAGAAAAACACTTGAACAGACATAACAACAAACTTCAGCAGGCTGTTCAGAGGAACTCGCATTGAAGGCCAATTCAAGCTTCTTGTCAATATTTGGAGATGATCCTTCCAGCTCAAAATACGCAGGTATCTCCTTACAGAGATTTGTTTAAAGGTTGTATTAAAGCCCCTGGTCCTCTGGCCAAAGGACTCAGCATACATTCCACATCGGGGTTCAACAATGCAGCAGTCCACATCGCTGTGTGAAGGGCAGACGGGGCCTCACAACACAGACCTGCACTGAAAAAACACATCGCCCTGCCTTCTGTGAAATTGATGGTCTTAATGTCAGAGGGGATAATGGCATTACCTTACATAGACGTGATGAGATTTCCTTCCACTCAGTCGTGTATGTGATTTCTTACTCCCACTCTGCTGTGTGACAAATACTAAAGATGTTTTTTCTTCTTCTTCTTCTCATAAAAATGCAGGCACAAAATTATAACATCTGTTCTTCATCTTTGGGTTTCTGCTGTTTTTACCACACATCATAGCAAACAAGGCAGCCTTAATCTCTAACAGAGCGGGGAGTGCTGAGCAACTTACGATCAGAATGTTTACCAACCGGCTCCAGGAATAGCTGACAGAAATTTATACTCTCGAAAGGAGAGAGAGGGAAACAGGAGAGGTGTGGAAACAATCTCACTGCCGTGAGTGAAGAGTACAGTGACACCAGTGTACCAGCCAGACAACTACCCCACCTGCCTGCACAGCAAAGTCATGTAGGTAAAAGGGTCGCTGTGCCCCCCCAATCAGGTAATTTTACAGTTTTGGCCTGTCTGCCCTTGGAGCTGAATTCATGAGCTGTACCTCCACTTAGGGAGGTACAACGCTGTTAGTTATGACTCATGAGCAAGGTCCAAGGTCTATGTCTGTATTTGGGAAGAATCAGAAGTCCAGTCAAGAGATACTCAGAGGGTATTTTAATTTTAAGGCTCAGACTAAATCAGATGACTGAATCGGGCTCATTGGCAGCAGCGCTGTGAGGCTGTACACAGCCGTGCTTAGCCAGTGTCAACGTGCTACAGTAGTTTTCTACAGACTCAAAGGCAAGAGATAAAGTGATTCTGAAACCAAGACCAAATCTGCAAACACAAAACTCCACCGCCTCAAAATCTTTTTTGCCATTTCTATGAAATTTCAATGCACTGTCCAACTTGAGTAAATACACAAAGGTAACAGCGGGAGAAGACTAAGAACAAAACAAAACATTGTGCAGGAAAAGGCATCTTGCTTCACTTAAATCTTAAAAAAAAAAAAGGGGGGGGGGGGGGGCGGGGTTGGCTTGATGAATTCACTGCAGGGCGGTTTCATAACACAGCATGGCTTCCAACAGTCTCCAGTATTCGGTTATGTTTATCTGGGAGCTGCTATGTGCATGTGACAGAGTAAATCAAAAACAGTTTACGTGTAGGTGCTCACAGTCTGGACTCCAACTGTTCGTCTTGGTCGTAATGTTGCCCCTTGCTGGTGTGAACTTGCAATTACCAAAGATAACTTGCAGACAGGCGTCACCGCTGTTTTGCATCTGCGTCAGCTCGGTATCAGCAGTAGAACAGCTCTACTGTGTGCAGAACTACCCTGACGAAACGTGGCTATTCATATTTAACAGTTCGCTTTGCAACTGCTTTGAATATCACAATAATGAGGTAAGAGAATATGAAACATATGACCAGGGTGGATTTTGGCAATACCAAAAACATCAAATCACCAACATGTAACCCATCCTGCGGCGTAGCAGTGCTCGGATTCGTGCGATCCAAAGCAGCACCTGTTAGTTCAACAACTAAACTAAGACAGCTGCTCGCTCTGCTGTTGCTTCAGGCCAAGGCAACCAACGGAGCGGAGCGACATAAACCTCTGGTTCTCCACAGCTGAGCCTTGGCCTGGCCATAAAAAGGCAACCACAGACTCCACGAACTCACTCATCACCACTGAGGGCGGCCAGCAACGGCACACAAGAGAGCAGGCAGTATGAGAATGGACATGTTGTTCTCATATCAATCATGTGGTGTTCATTTCAGAGCTGGAGAAAGATACAATCTTCACCGGCTTAATCCTGTAATGGTTTCAACGTCCTTCAAAATCAACAACGCAGATTAAAGCAGGATTTGATCAAATATCTGCCTTGGGTGTGCTCGAAGGCAACCTGAGTATTTTACTTTTGTACAGCATGTGATACCTTCTGCTGCTAACACTCAAACTTTTAAGTAAAACGAGCGGACGATGCGTGCTGAAGAAAATCCATGAATCACTTATCTGGTTGTAATTAGTTTTCCCGTTAAGAGCAGCACGTGATTCATCAGTCTGATACAGGAATTAATGGGCAGAATAACACTTAGCTCTACCTGGGAGGCTTGTTTCTGCATTGTGACTCAGGTTTTGCCATCAGGAGTTTCAAATACCAGGTTGTGTGCTTCATCATCCACCCCTGCATTCCTGCAATTCCTCCTCTTCCAATGGGAGTGAAAGTCAGAACTTCCAAACATCGGTGGGGGGAGGATGTATTCAGACCCTCTACTTAAATACAGGCACTAAAACAGTCCCAGTCCTGCTCTGAAAATGTCACTTAAGCAAAAACAAGAACATACTTTACACACAATAACTTCCATAATTAAATTACAACTGATCCACTCTGTGCAAACACATCACTGCTTGTTTTGTTAATTAGTTTGAAAAGCATGCCAGAAGCTGAAGTACAGCAACACTTGATCTAATGAATAATTACCAATATAATATAATATGCAAGATTGAATAAAGCAGTATTGTTATTATGAATATTAATATTCATAATGATACTGATTTATTGAATCTTGCATATCGTAGGTGCTATTAAAACCTTATGTACTGAAGATATATAGAGGCTTGAAAACAAAACACTCTTTTGTTTTGCAGATGCTTTGTTCCGTTTGAGAGGCTTTAATGAATGACATTTGTGGAAAAACGTCTCGGCTCCAAATCCAAATCCATGTTTGGTAAACGACAACATCCGAATGTCGCAGCTAATGCTAAATCATAGCAGAGACACAACAGGTGTTAAATTCACTTACATTACGACAAACTGACTTCACAACTTCCCGGAGGCCCTCGCCGGTGTCGGTGTCGGTGTTTTACGGAGAAGGTCGAGTTGAGGTGGAGGAGAAAGAGGCGAAGGGAAAGTTTGACGCCGCTGATCCATCCGGCCTCCTCGGCGCCATGACACCCCGAGCTGGGAACGACGCTGCCTTCACGGGCCGTCGGAGAAACGGACACGCAGATTCCTGACGTTTTCTGTGTTCAGGCTCGGGAATCGAACCCGGAAAATTTCGTGCTGTGGCGTGACAAAAAAAAAGTGTACTTAAAAAAATGATAATGTCCAGAGCAGTTTGTAGTTTTAAAGTGAAAAAAGAAAGCTCGTAATATTCAGACAGACACTGATTATACAGCTCTGCTGCCCTCTGGTGGAGAAACTGCTAACTGAGCCACTGACAACATTTGGCTTTTCTCTGTCAAACTTCAGAAGATCTCAGAGTTTGTATCTGTCAAATAAAACTCTTGTTTTATTCGTTACAACTACAAACAGCAAAACGTGAAAGTTATCTAATAATACAACAGTTCAAACGGATGTTGAACCTCTAAAACACTCACAGACTGCAGACAGTGCACATGTTTAAGTGTGTACTTTATGCATCCGTGCTAAAAAACAAAGACTTGTTCAATCAGATTTAGCAGATAGTGAACAGTTCCCCAAATGAGGCAAATGTTCTTCGGTCTGGCTGTTTATTTGTCACTCCCAGATGAAGCTTACTGTAAATCTAACAGACGTGAGAAAGAAGGATTAAACTTCATACAGTATGTTTCACTACACAAATGACTGAGCAAGCAAATATTTAAGAGAGCCTTTAAAGTACTTTTAATCCAGCTGCCATGATTTTTAGATACAGATTAAGGCCGTCGGTTTGGTGCAAACATACAATGGGAAACGGAATTAGCATGAGAAGAAATTCAGTTAAGTTATTTCCCAGAAGAGAAATAACTTTAATGTGCATTATATTTAACTTTGCACAGCTGATCAGGGGAGAGCTCGAACACAGTCCCCCCCCCCCCCCCCCCACTTCCAGAAATGATGCAGTCCATCACAGCCAGGGTGAAGCAGCTCCCTGATCACGGTGTCTCCTCTGCCAGGTAAGTATGAGCTGATGGGGCACTCTGACACCGACACGCCATCTTTACTCAGGGTGCTGATGGTCACATGACAAACCATCCTCCAATAGGAGTCAGTGACGTCACGCCGTGGACTTACTTCAGATGAAGATTCAGTTTTAAAGAAATCTGAAATGCTTTGGTGGATTGTGTCTACAGATGTACACCGAGTAAACACGTTGTCCCTTTTCTGCCTTGATTTGGACAAATCTGACATCAACAGGATGATCTTCTGCTCCCTCCTTTTTTATGTAGGATCGCAGTCTGTCCCAGCATGTTGATCGGCCGCATCGACATGTAGTCGTGATTCGGCTCTCTCCGGCTGAAGTCGGCTCTTTTCGTGAATTACTTAAAGCACAACTTTAAATACGTGCTGAGAAAAGAGTAACAACAACTCTGCAACAAACATCACCGAGTTTATATCGATATCGTATCAACAGGCTAACGGGATTAGCGATCATTTTAACCCTCCTGTTGTGTTCCGGTCTGTCAAATCTGACCGATTTAGTTTCCTCTCTAAAAAAAAAAATAAAAAAAAAATTAAAACAATTAATGGGTAAGACTACAATTAGTGTGTAAAACAGTTAAAGCACATCTCGACTGTCCTTAATCAGGTGAGCAGACACACACATCTTATGCCCCTTTATGGCTTCCATGGAAACCCTCAGCAGCATCCACGCCAACCAGAGAAGGAGTCAGAAGAAAGAAGTGCCAACTGTGTGCACCAAGAGATTTAAAAAAAAAAAAAAAAACAAGCTGTGTGTGTGCCACAGATGTTGTGTACACATTTACAAAGAACATGCAACGACCCATATTGTCCAATATGGGTATGAGAGGACAAAACTGAGGACCATGGACATGACACTCCGGCGCTGTCTTTTCAGTTCAAGCTCTAGTTCAAGCTTTTTGTAGTATAACTGTAGTTTCCCTGTGGCGTTGGTTCTCAATAAAGGAATCATACCGGGAACACAAAAGTTGTTATTTTGTGCCACAGTTTAGATAATTTAACTGGTTACTGAACTACTCTGATAAAAAGTACAACAGGTTTCATCTTAGTGTTTGTTATAGTCAAAATAATTTGTGAAAAATTTATTTTTCATTTAAAACAAACAAACAAACAAACAAAAAAAAAGCGAGTGGTACGAGCTCAGTAAATGAGGCCATGGAAACTTTACAGGTTAGGTTAGGAGCTTTATTGTTTTTGTTTTCAAACACCAATCAAGAGTTTTTGTTTTCATGATCATTTGGACAAGAACAGAGAAAAACTCCAGTGAGCTATGATCACTTTAATTTGACCAACAGCTGAGGAGGACACACCTTCTCACATTTAAATAGCAACACTATTTTCAAACTCTGCTGGATCCATGTACGTGTATGGAATTTCCAGAGTCTGGTTTCTTATTTTGATGGTTGCACTCAGCAATGCGAGACGCCTCTGGAAATCCTTGATCAGCTGGCAGATAACCTCCTCAATGAAATGCTCCTCAGGGTACTGACCAAATGCTACCTGATAGTTAGTGATACATTACAGAAGCTTTATTTTAATTTTCTTTTTATCAGCAGATATGTAATGTTTGGATTAATTCATCTTTCAAGTCCAAATTACTTACAAAGTCAGAGGATGATTTGCTCAGTAGCCACAAGCTTGCCATGCTCTGAACTGTTGTGTTAACGTCAGGGAGAGTGTGGAGCATCGTGGTCTCATCTGTTGTCCCCTTTGTGGTTGGTGGGGGGAGTTGTAGGGTACTGGGAGTGTTGGGCATCCAGCCACAGTAGTCATACTACAGACAACAGATCAATATTGGATAACTGGTTAAGGTGCTTTGGGGCATACAGTAAAACGTTTTGATAAGAATATCCATTCATTCATCATCAACCACCAATCCCAGCTCACTCTGGGGAGGGCGGTGTCACTTTGGACAACCACTCACAGAAAGTTCAGAGTCACCAGTTGACCTAGACAGTGGGAGGAAACACAAACTCCACACAGAAAGGCCCCAGGCCAGGAATCAAACCCACAACCTTCTTATTGTGGGGTAACAGTGCTAACCACTACACCGCTGTGCTGCCCTTGATAAGAAAAATAAAGTTTTTTAAGTTCCCTTTTCCACCATGAGGTTAATAACTCAGAGCCTCAGGGACTTTGTGGTTGTAAAAGTTCATACTCGAGGTCATTTTCAGTTCAGATAAAAACTTTTAAGGCCGTCATCTGATCATCTCAATAAAATTTAAAGGACTCACCTGTCCAGTGTTCACAGCTGAGTGTTGGGCTGAGCAAGTGAAGATGACCATGGTGACAAATTTGATCAGCTCGGCAACGGTTGTAAATCTCTGAGGAATTCCTGAGAAATTTAGAGAATAAACTCCTTTAGTGAAAAATGTAGTAATCTATTTCAGATGAATAAGTTAAAGTCTGATTTCAGTTTGATAGAAAATAATATAACTTTGTGGAAGTCGTCTTGCTTTTGTCATGTTGTCAAGCTGCCACCTTAATTTTGACCAAAGGATGTGAAATTGAATTCCTGAACGGACAGGCTGATATTCCTGAAGTGTGACTGACTTGGTGTTATTCTGTGATGATTAGTTGTTCCCTTAATTTGTTTAACAGTATTCATCTTAAATATATCTTAATCTCACCATTGCCTGTTTGGGAAAGGAATCCGTGTTCAAAAATGTCTTGAATCCACTTCTGCAGCTCAGAGTCTTTCTGGACTTCAGCATCAGTATCGTAGTAGTAGTTTAGTACCCCCTTCACAAACCTTTAGGAAATATGGATAAATACTCTAAAGCACACATTTTCTCTTTAAAACTGATGTGAGAACAATGCTTGTGAGTGAATAAAGTCATCGATTCAGCAAAATTTATCAGACTTTTCATAGAAGGTGCTGCAATGTTTGACAGAGGGGAGACACACTGGACAGCACAACTTCAACAGGAACACTGCAGAGATTTTAAGGTTGCTCCAATAATCCTAGCGCTTTAAATATAACGCACCTTCCTATCCTGTAAAAAGATAAGGCAGTATAGAAACTGTGTACAGTACTTGTTGATGATAGACCAAAGCCTGAGTCCATCATCCCTGTAGTAGAAGTTTGGCACATCCTGCAGCCCACGCTCAGCGATGTTGTCTGGTATGCAGAGAGAGCTGTAGGTCACTGAGGCCAGTGATCTCTGCAGGACTGTGATCATGGACTTTCCACAAGATGTAAACTAGAGAGTTAGATTAATATAGATCGAGTCAAATAGAGTTGATGATGTTAAAACAAAAACGACATTGATTTGGTACTGGACTTACCTGACTGAAAATTCCACCCTCAGATATGAGACGATTTCGAGCCAAGACGTTGATCTGCAGAGTGTATCGAGTGTGAGGGACAAGGAGCTGAGAGAAAGAAGGAATTCTGTTAGTACCGATATTATATGCTTAGCACAGCGCATTGCATTGTGAAATATTTCAGTATAAACGCCACAAGAATAGCAGTTCATCAGATTTGATAGGAAAATCAACCAATTACATCCCATTCAGCTACCTTGTACAGCGGATGCACCATTGGCAGGTTGCGCAGGAGTGACACTGCAAAAACTTCAGCCAGCAGGTGAGTCCGCAGCAGGTGAGTGTTGAGTTGATGCTCAATAAAATCTGCACTTCGCACAAAGATCTTTGCCATCAACCAGTCATACTCAGAATCAGTGGGAAAAAAGATTGGATTGTCATCTGCAGGAGTCTGCTTCAGCTGCGGGGAAAGACAGAGGGTCATGGTTAATTCATCCCATCTGATCCAACACCAGCAGAAAGAATACAGACGAGCCACGGTAACTTGCACGGAATCCACCTTTCCTTAAAGCATCAGTCTCCTTAATCAATACTTGCAGCTTTAGTATTGGTGATATCTGAGTGCCTAACTCACCTGAATAGCGATTGGCATCAGCTTGTCTTCAGGTGTTTTGTGGAACAGAACGAGGGGAGCCATCAAGTACTGCTTCTTTCCGTTGATGGTGTTTGCTTCAAGTCCATCAAGACTCTGGTAGTCACACAGGAATATGTTGCCTTTCTGTTGAAATTGAAATTGAAAACAATGATAAGAAATTCATAACATACAGTGTGGATTTGCAAAATGAACATTTTCTTGCAATCAGGAGGAAAATGTGATCGTATGTCTTGTGTTTTCTAGTTGGTTACCACTTTCTGTTTTATTTTGGCACTCACAGTTCATGTGTATTTTTTCGGGTGTTACCTCCTGTTGTTTCCACCAGTATTCCACACACCCCTGTCTGCTGTTTCCTAAATGTCTTTATTTTTTCCTTCTCTGAATGCCTTTCCTATGTATGACCCCTGAACTGACAGCAAAGCATGTTATCCTTATGAACTAGCTTTTGTGTGTTTTCTTCTGCATTTGTGTCTCAGTTTGGTTCAGAATCACTACAGTACCATCTCACCTCGACTGCCTCAGTAAAGGAAGTTGCCTATTACATTGTATGTGTCGGTAATTTTCTGCAAACAGTTCAGTTCAAACATGAGTCGCGACTGTGACTCGAATTATGATGGATTGTAGTCGCAGACGCAGTCGCGCATTGCACACCACTTCAGAGAGAAGAGACGTCCTCCTGACCGACCGTTTCATCAGGAGCCAGTGATGAATAAACAAATGAGTCAACCTTGGAATCAACAGGAAATAAAATTTATAATCTTACCCACAATTCAATATCCCCGATACCCACAATGCAACGCCCTGGACGCTAAACTCCAGGAGAGGAAGATGGTGAAAGCTCAAGCTGCTCCGAGACCAGTGGCCGGGTGGGTGCAGCCCCCTTTGATATATTCCTGCTCCTCCTTTGGGTCCAGTGAAGCAAGTCTGTTTTTTGAGACTAAGCTTGCCCTATTCAGCCTTGGTTACCACTCACCCTTTGCCAGATTGTCAGTGCCATCTTTGTGTGTTATGCTCTCCAGTCTTAGTTTTTTCATGTTAGCTTGTTAGCTTTTTGACTCCGTCCGCATTTATGGACTTTGTTTTTTGCGCTTTTATGCTAAATGTTTTTGTTTGCCTTCCTGAAGGTACAGGTAAACATTTTATCTCGACAGATCTTTAAATGGTCCTGTTTCTGAGATTATGAGGGATTATGAGGCTTTGCACTCAATTTGAAACAATCACCTTCATTTCCTCTTTCAAGCTACCCTGACCGTGGAGGAAGACCATGGCATCGGTGACAGGAAAGTTTTCAGGTAGGACTGTGCAGCGTCGAATCATCATGGGATTGACACCATTTAGAAACTGGGAGGCAAATAAAGCATCCTCCTTCCAATGTTTCTGGACATACTCTGGAAAAAGCAGAGAAGAGGTGAATTCATGTGTTAAGACTTGTTTTATGTATAATTGACATTTGCTATTTTTTCCTTTCTTGTCTTGTCTTTTCAACAGCAAGTCTTAGAATTACAAGAAAACATTTTTTAGACTTAATTTAACAAGCCAGGTAAAGAACCCAATCTCCTAAACAGAAACATTTAAATATTTTTCAAGCAATTGGAGTAGACTGTAGCTGAAAGTTGCAACAAGTACAGATGAGTATATACGGATATATATGCAGCGTGAAGTACTCCATTAAATATTGTGACCACCTGAAACAGCAGGGTCTTTGGAGAAAAACACCCGGTTGATAGCATCAAGATCATCCCATCTCTCTTCAGAATCATCCAGTCCCTTCAGGTTCAGCTCTGCCAGGCTAGAAAACAAAAAAAAACAGAAACTTTATATTGATTCCTTGACTAACTTTGATAAGCAGATAGGTTAAAAGATAAATAAATATCTGTCAGAGTTTGAGAACTTTACGCGGTTGCTAGAGTGAAGGCAAATTCAGCGGTCTTGGTGAAGGAGAACTGGACCTCCGCAGGCAGAGAAATTGCCTTTACTGCCTTTATGTGGTGGGGTATTTCCGCATCGTAGATATCCCAGCTGGCAGAAAGAAGTCAGGGACAGTAATGTTAACATTGCACTTCTAGTGGAGAAAATACCAAGGTGTTTGCAGTTTAGACTATGTGAGCATAATTTAGTTACCAAACACACGTGTCCAATATTACAAATTTTAGAAAGCATTGTATGTATTGTAATGCAATATAATTAATTAAGTTCACAGAGTCATAAGATGGTTAATATATCATTTCATGAATATATCGAACCAAATTATGGGTGGAGGTTTGGATGTATGTTAGCTTAAATACTAAAATGTATTCAAACTGTGATCTCTTACACATAGTCTTCTGCTCGCTTCTTCAGCTCCTGCTCCCGAGTATACTGGCCAAGATGGTGGTCATCATCAAAGACTTTCAGAGCTGGAAAAAAAAAAAAAAAAAACAAGAACATTAACAGTTTTCTAATTACTCATATATTCAGTACGCTGGCAAGAATTTGCTCTTTAGTTTTCTACCTCTCTGTTTCACATAATTTGTTGTCAGTGAACAGGACAAAGTTTGTCCGACAAGCAAGTTTTCACTAACCTGTCCCCTCCCGGAAGCGGTTCACCTCATTGTCAGTGATCCAACGGTAGATGGGAAAGTGGTACGTATCTCCCTCGGGGGCTTTCACTTCCACCTTTGCAGGGAACCAGGAATCTTCTGGGAAAAATGGAAGATGCTGTTTGTCTAGCTCTATCAGAACCAGCTTTCCAAGAGAGGTTGGGCAGTACACGTTGAAGCTTGACACCTGAAGCAATGACAGCAGTTTGGAAAAATGTATTCATGTGATGGGGTTATAGTGGATTTAATAACTTCAAAGCTGTAATATACAAAGAGTTGCTACACCATTTCTGAAAAAAAGAAGGTTTGATACTTTGGCCTTGTTGAGTTGTGTATATACAGCTGAATTTCACTGGGCAAGGGTTCATGCCAATTTATGTATTATTATTTAATATGTCAACAGAAAAATCCTGCAAGACATGTAATCATAGTGAGGAATATTTCAAACTTACTGCTCCTCTTAAGAAAGAGATTAGCCATTTAAAACTTAGAAGCCACGTGCGTTCACTCTCTCCATCTGTGCCGACAAGCTTAATGGACACACTGCTGAAAGTGGTGGCATTTAAAATATTTCCTGTAGATACTGTCACCTTGTAAGTCACCATTGTAACCTGGGAAGTTGAAACAAAAAAATAAAAATAAATAATTGACATCCTCAGCACATATTAGATTGCTTATGAATAGCTGATAAAACCCAACATAGCAAGCAAAAGCTTTAATGAAGTAAATTAGCGCCCTTTGTCTTTAATCTTTTACAGTCCAGCAGTTGATGGCTTAGATCAAATTCACATATGTGACTCACCTGTGTTGATGAGGACTCAGGAAGTTCCTTTGGCAGAAAGCACCACTGCTTTGTCTTTATAGTCCCTTTAATGGGCGGATTCAGCTGAATTCATAGGAATGTTTGACGTATACAGGCAATTACTAGGAAAACTGCAGCATTGTGCAACTGTTAGCCCATATGAACAGGACCTGATCTTGGAGCTGGACCTAAACCTGGACCTGGACCAGGAGGCTCTTCTCCATTAATCTGTGTGTGTTTACCAGCTGATTGTGTTTGTTGAGGATCATTTTGAAGTCGGTTCAGTCTGTTGATCCCTCACAGGAATTCATTCCATAAATCACCATTTGACAGAACCACTTCTTCTCAGTGTGGCTGGGTGAAAACTTGTATAACCCGAATACACAAAGAGCCAGTTAACGCACAATCTTTTCTGCCCTTTGTTGTTCTTTAGAAACTCTTCCTTGATTCCTAAACACATATTTTAGTCTCTTTGACTATCAGATGTAAATACTGAAAAGTTAAACCGTTCAGGTAATATTTCAACATCAGCACTCGTGATTTCCCTTCTTGTGTGCCTCAGACTGTATTTGTGATGAGGCGTTAAGTAATTTCCAACTTCAGTGGAAAACCACTCCTCTCCAAACTGGATTGGGCCGTTTTCTGGTGTCACCAACTGATGATCAAACTGAAGAAAAATCAAAAGGGTAAGTTTGAGTTGAACTTTGGTGGGGGTTGAGATTTCCACCTGTGAAGCACACCCACAGTGACCAGTTATTACCGGACTGAAGGAGAGATTAATGAAGTTACCTTCAATCATTGTTAAAAATGAGGGTGCTTAATGTTTATATCCGAACTGTAACTGTTCGCTAAATCTGACTCTGTTTAATGTTATATCCAAAATGTAACTAAATCTAACTTTGTGTTATATTGTTGGTCCATTTACCAGATCTGGTTTTGGGGAGTCCCGGAGCGTTCTGGATGTAATCCGGCGTTGCGATGGCACCAATCTTCGCCCTGACTGTGGAGACCAAACAAAAAGCACATCAGACTGAGAACCAGGGTTCAGTTTGGGGTTCCTCTGGGACGTGGATCCAGTTCAGGATGGAACGCCATCAGCTGTTCACCCACCCTGTTTTTTGAGCTCGGTCTCCAGCGTGTGGTTGTACGTCACGCCTTCGTTCAGAGTCACGAAGCAGTAGAGGCTCTCTCCTTTGATGGGATGCGGTCTGCCCACCACGGCGGCCTCAGCCACGCTCTCGTGCTCCACCAGGGCCGACTCCACCTCTGCTGTGCTCAGCAGGTGACCTGGAGGGAAAACAGGAAGTGTTTCTGCACGTGACACAGATTCAGCTTATCGTGGTCGAGTCAGGCGCCTTACCTGAGACGTTCAGCATGTCGTCGATCCTCCCTGTGATCCGGTAGTAGCCGTCCTTGTCTCTACGGCAACCTGGAGGATAAAAAAAAAAAAAAAAAAAAGATTAATACTTAGATTTTTTTAAACAATAATGGATCATCATGATGCCTGAAGGCCATAAAGAACGAGCAGGAAGGAAGAAGGTCGGCACAGTTTTATGTCTCTGTCACAGTCATCAAAATATCAATCAAAACTAACAGGACAATTATTTAACACAATCACTCATCAACTTAGTTTCTTCAACTTTAAATTAACAGAAAAACAAATATAAACCTTATTTGATAATTTTGCAAAAAGAGACTGGAAAGTGACAAACAGGAAAAAGTTGCACTGGGATTCAAAGCTACGACGCCTGCAGAGATTATAGATCATGTTCTACTTAAAGGCTCCGATTGATCCAAATCTTCATGAGTTCGTCAGTAGAACTATGTCTCAAACATGAAGGAAGAGTGTGGCTGGGTGCAAACTTCTCTGACACCAAATCTTAGAAATTCATGCTTTTTAAATGTATAACCCAAATACACAAACAGCCAGTTAACGCACAATCTTCTCTGCCTTTTGTTGTTCTTTAGAAACTCTTCTTTGATTCCTAAACACATATTTTAGTCTCTTTGACTATCAGATGTAAATACTGAAAAGTTAAACCGTTCAGGTAATATTTCAACCTCAGCACTCGTGATTTCCTCAGACTGTATTTGTGATGAGGTGTTAAGCAATTTCCAACTTCAATGGAAAACCGCTCCTCTCCAAACTGGATTGGGCCGTTTTCCGGTGTCACCAACTGATGATATAATAAAAGTACATTTCATACACTAAAAAGTATGGATAGTACCTGTGGAGCAACCATGAAAAATCCACACTGATGGGGCACTCTGAGACCGACACGCCATCTTTACTCAGGGTGCTGATGGTCACATGACAAACGTGACATCACGCCGTGGACTTACTTCAGATGAAGATTCAGTTTTAAAGAAATCTGAAATGCTTTGGTGGATTGTGCCTACAGATGTACACCGAGTAAACACGTTGCCCCTTCTCTGCCTTGATTTGGACAAATCTGACATCAACAGGATGATCTTCTGCTCCCTCCTTTTTTATGTATGATCGCAGTCTGTCCCAGCATGTTGATCGGCTGCATCAACATGTAGTCGTGATTCGGCTCTCTCCGGCTGAAGTCGGCTCTTTTCGTGAATTACTTAAATCTCAACTTTAAATACGTGCTGAGCAAAGAGTAACAACAACTCTGCGACAAACAAAACGTTGTTTTTTCTCAGGACAAAGGTCATGGGTTCGATTCCCGGGTTTGAAGACAGCAGGTCTAGACCGAACTCTTATCTCTCCAAGAGCAAGCACCTGGAGAATGAGCCAGAGAAAAACTTCTTCACATCTATTCTGAGTTTTCATGAATGCGATCATCATAAACAACTTCCAATAGTCGACATCTGATGTTTTCTCACAGTGAACAATAACAGAATTATAAAATATACACTGAATAGAATCAGTTTCGTATCAATTCAAAGCATAAAAGAAATACCATCGAGTTGGTTTGGGAGGGGAGCTGTGGAAAAGTGGGTGAAGCTGTAGCCCCCACATATAGAAGGCCCTGCGGTCGATCCCCAGACTCAACAACAGCCAAGCGGAAATACCAGAAAAAGAAAAGGCAAAGACTGCTGTGACCATCAACCAAGCAGGTACAGGCAAAAAATAAACCGACTCCAGGTAAGGCAACAAAATGAATAAATTCATGTGTTCTCAGCCACTTTGCATTAATTTTAACCAGCAGAATGCTGACAGGCAATATCTACCAGAGCCATCGCAATGTTGGCTTCAACAAACTGTTTAAAATTCCGTTAATAGAGGACCTGTGTGTGCCTATTTCCCATCTAATGAGGGCGCACAAAAAAAAAAAAAAAGAGAGATAATGGTGTTGAATGTCAAGTATAGATTGAAATACTCCGCAGCCCAGTTAAGAGTAATCTGCTGGTGAACTTTCTCTGGCCCCGTTGTGTCCCTCAGGCTGTGTAGATGTGGAAACTGCTGAGAGGACATCTTCCACAGGGGTCACAGCCACGGGGCACAATGCTGCCAAATTAGGCTCTCACAAAGGATTTCACTGACATTTTCAATCTCCTGACTGAGATTCAGTAACTGCATATTGACTGCGGAGCTCATAACGTTGACATTTTTGAAAGATTATATCCAAACTTATAGGAAATTTAATCAGAAATAAATCTTTCCAAAGTTTGGGTAATGGGTTTCATTTCTTCTTCACTTTCTTGCAAAGAGTCAGATGAGAAAACCAGCACAGCTCTCATGTCTGCACACAACATGTGAAGCTACAGACGGCCGTAGGCTCTGGTTTTATCCCGGGGTGACTAAATCTGTCTACCAGCACCAACCAGCCCAGTTACTGACATGTTCATTGTTCAATCAATACACAAATCACGGTGAAAAATGGGTTAGTTGTGACTGTGGATCTTTATTTCGTTAACAGACACATCTGATGGCCACATTGGCCATGCAATTTATTTCCTTTCATGTGGAATAGTCTGATCACCTGACAAATATTCACTTGCTTTGATTTGGTTTCGAGCAGCTCCACAGAAATATCAGCTAACATAACTCAGAAGTCAATCATTCGCTCAATTGGCTGCAAAAGTTTGCAAAAAATACATCTTGTAGCCCAAAACTTTACTCCTCCTTCGGGTGATCTGTGCTGCTGTTGTCCTGCAGGACGTGACAGGAGCCTGAGTCGTATTAGACACTGAAGTTAAAACGAGTGTTTACAACCTGTTCAGTCAGTAGATGGAGACATTTTATAGTTTTTGTATGACAGTCTAAATCTGTCGCCCAGCAGCTCTTTGAGCCAAAAACAACATCTCTCATTTCATGCTTGCGATCAAAAGCTGATCTTATTGCGATAATGTTTCCTCGTATGTCTTTTGAAATGAAATTGCCTAGGCTCTAAACACAACGTTACCTCTGTGAAGCGGTTCAATTTTATGTTATGTATGCACGTTTTGTGTTAGTGGTGTGAAGACTTACACACCGCCGGCATATCAACTTTCGCCCAGCTATGAAAGCTTTAAAGCAGCACCTGATGAATTTCTGCATATACCAACTTATTATATAAAGTTTACATTTCATGCTCCCAAACAAGCGGCTCCTTAGTGTTTAGGTACTTGCCAGTTTCTAAATGTCAGCTACAGCAGTTTCAGATTAGAAATGATTTTACTATGCTACTTTGTTTTAGTCAGATACAACTCCACCAAAGAAAGAGGCTGCAGATAATGGCATGATGAGTAATTGGCCACTTAGTGATCACTCAGGTTAAATGAGAACTTGTAAGATTCATAAAGTCAGGAAAATAACTGTATAATCCAATTATGCTAATGTTGCATCAATTCCTCCAACAAATACTGATGTCAGATTCAGATTTTTTTTTTCTGTTTTTGATTTGTCAACTTCACTAAATTGAATTCATTCTTCATGGGCCATGATTATCATCAACATTAGTTTCATTAGCTCTACAGCTGTCTCTTCTGGAAATGAGTAGATATTTATTTAGTCACAACTAATATTGATGCACTCAACTGTGTACTTTTTATGTTGCAATAAATATTTTTCCTAAAAAGTTGAACTTTTTATTATGTAGAAGTTTGAACATGTTTGAGTTGCAAATTGGTGATTACACTCACATGACCACCCTGAGGAGGTCTAACGTTGATTTGTCATTTCAATCTGCATAATTTATGATTAAACAAATGTTCTTCAACCTGTGTCAGCACAATTCAATTTTTTTTGCTTTTGTCCAATGAATGATCAGATACACATTATAACTTGACAAAGACTCAATGAAGAAACTAGCTGGCGCAGCTGGTTAATGATTGAAAATGAGCGTAGATGAATTTACTGATGTGGAAAAGATTATAGTTATAAATAATTCAAAAAGAGCAATCACTGCAGTCACCACGAAGCATTGTGTGGTGATGATTTGGCATAAAAACAGGCAAATCAGAAAATTCTTTCATAGTGCGGTTGAACGTAAAATTGAGTAGTCAGTTGTTGCAACATTGATGTCTCATAACATATTTACTTTTTATTTGCCATTATGATACGCTTTTGCACATTTAAGGGAACAGCACAGTCGCTGTGTGAATTATTTATGTGACAGACTGCAGCTTTGAATGTCAATATATCTCCCTGGAAACAAAGATCAATTAAAACAGAGGTGTGGTTTGAGAGACGCAAAGGGGAATAAGAAGAGGTGGACAAGTTATACGAAATGAAACACAGAGTTTCTGGTAAAGAGAGAAAGTATAGGAATCTGGAATCTGTTTGAAAACTGAGCTGCAACCTGCATGGACAGTTTCTTATATGTTGCAGCTCAACATTTATATAACATATAATGATAACTTTGATTTTACATTCTGTTTTGATACAATAGGTCATCGTTTGTTTTGGTTAATTGAATTCCAAATCTATGGCCGCACAGTGTTAGCTCTCTGCAATGAAGGGCTCAGTTATAACACACCCTGAGCTCGTTAAATAACTAGGTGTCTTATTTGTGGCCTCTGGTGTCGGAGAAAAGCAAAACATTGGGCTGCAGCATAAAAGACTGAACAAACTCATCTTGATTGTTCTCTTTCCTTAATTGCGCCACACTGAGGTAGGATGCTGCAAAGGCTTGGTCAGCAAACTCTGCCACGAATAAATACGGGGTTGAAAACTTGGGGGAGATATATATAACTTATGCAAAAATATACCTGCAGGCAGATTTGTTTTGGCTCAGATAGGGAGTATCAGTATCATTAAGAGGATGCCAGACTGGGACCATCCATTTATTTATCCAGAATAATTGGTCTGGTTTATACAGAGAAACGTATCCCAGAACATTTAATTACTGTCTGAAGAAAGAAAAGATGTTCTACGCGACTTTCAATGAACTTTTACTGAAACAAAAATCTAAATGTAAATGAATTGCAAAGCAGTGCGGACCTCTGACAGGTATAGCTCAAGCCACTGTGCGTTTACGATTTAATGTGTTGCAGCTGCCATAATGTTTATTCTGCAGTGGAGGAGGCATGGAGGAGCTGCATTTTATTTGTCACTCCATGTTGTGAGACCGCCGTTATGCTGTTCACGTGCTGTCAAACATGCCATGAGGAAGATCTTTATATCAGGCATCGCTGTGTACGTGTGTGTGTGTGTGAATGTTTGGTTGTCTTTGTTACTTCCATGCCTCACATGTAATACATGGCTGATGGCAGATTACACATGGAGGCCACCTCTGTGTTCTTACAGCAGGCTCTCTTCTCATCAAGCATGTTGAGTACAAGACAGAAATATTGTAATATCACATTTGCGGTAAATCATCACGGCGTGTTGATCACTATCAGATGTCGTCTTTCTGCTTGCACAAGGGAAATTGCAAAGCGTAATCATGAAACCCGTCAGTTGTCAGTGATTGGATTGAAGTGCTGATCATCAAAATGTTTATATTTTTGTGTTTTGGTTTCCATATATTGCATTTCGTGACTAAGGAACTTAAAATCATGCACATTTTCTGCAGCCAGTCTTGTTTGTGCGTTTCCTGCAGTTGTTGGATATTGCAGTTTATTTTATATGTAAGGCGTTTTGTTTTCCTTCTTTCAGTTGCTGATGCATTCACAGAGAGGAAAATCAAAAGTGTCGGTGTATTGTGATTAATAATTTCGAAGGGCATACTTATCTGCTTGCCTAGTGCTTCCAGCCCACATTATAATCTGCAGTCTAACCCAATCATATGGCACTGATGAGTGGGATGCTACTTGTGGATATTACCTCTTCAAGCACATCTGCATTTGCATTTGCTGAGTCCACACTTAAAGAAAGGTTGTTAGGATTTGAAAAAGCTCTTCTGCATTTGCAGTAAAATTGCGCGACGCCCCTTCTCAGACTTGAATATTGAATATGACCATGATTGTTTATGCTGCCTTTACGGAGGGCATCAAGGCGACTAAATGGAAGATTAGAACCCATTTATCCTTCTGAAAAATATATTGTTTAGAGATTCCTAGACAAAGTTTTTCTAAGACATCAGCAAAATGTTTCAGTGGAGTCATTTATCATTAAACCGGTCCCATATTTCACATGTGGAATAAACAGCTACCCCTCTCTCACTGCTGAGGAATCCTCACATATCCATCTGCTGGTTTAGTTTGCCTCTAAACACGACACAATTAATCATACTGTCATATAATCTATGCATGAGTGCAAGATGGCCCTGGGTTACTGAGCACAGAGTGACACAGTCACACAAAACAGTGGAAGACGTTAACTAGTCTCTTATGTGCAAAAATGGATTTTCATTATCACTGAAAACATACGTGAGTTTAAGTATGCAAAGTGTTGGGAGTGTGCATTAGTCATTGTGCCTTACATAATTACAGTCCACTTTAATCAGTCAACCAGCTATTCTCCGGGATGTCATGCTCTTTCTGTAGGCCAGCAAAAAAAAAAAAAAAAAAATAAAAAAAACTAACTAAGAACTGAGAGCAAAAAAACCTAAATAATAAAATATAAAAAGTGAAGAATTATTTTACCAGCCAGCTTCTGTGTTCATTACCTTCAGTTAATGCCGTCTCTGAGATGCAGATGATTTATTGAGTTGAAATGAACAACCTGCTCTAATCCATAATTGTGTTAAACAGAAATTCGATATTGTTCTAACAGGAACAGAGCTGCAGATGTGACAACACTCCAGGACTGACAACAGGAAGTGGAAGGAATAATTGGATAATTCTAAATTTGGCTGCATGTTTGTGCATTTCAGGCCTCAGCCCTCTGACACTCATCCGGAGCACTCGACTGATCCCTCATCACCAAATTATCTTAAGATATAAGATGCTAGCTAAGTGAAAGGCGAGTAATGAAAAGGCTTGATCCCCCGCTTTCCCTCATTTCTGTTACCATCGTCAGTGTGGGCATGGAGGAAGTGACACCAACACAGCGGTGCCCCGGCTGACAAATCTGTTCATTTTGGTGCTGTTCTGGAAAATAATAAGACATCAAACCCTGGGAGGGCTGTAGAGCCTTGTGTTCCTCGCAGCCTGTCGTTGAAGAGCAGCTTTGCCTCCTTCTCACCAAAGGCGCTTAGATTTGGGTGGGGGGTCGTGTCTACATCCTCATTTCGGGGGATGTAGGCAGCTGTGTTATTATGGACGGATTACTGAGCGTTGGTGGGCAGAAGACGACCTCAACTGATTATTAGGGAAAACAAAGAGTGCTGCTTGCTGGAGGCCGGCCTGCTGGATCGCTGTTTGAATGCATTTATTTGATACTCTGGTCTGGTGAAAAGGTTTCAAAGCAGAATCCTGCTGGTCCATCTCCAAAATCAAATAATAATAATAATAATAATAATAAAAGTAAAAAAAATTATGTTTGAACTAAAAAATAAATCATTTATGTTGCGCTGGTTCTTTTTATTTGCTGGCATTTCGGAGCCGCAGCACAGTCGGCTGTGATCTGAAGTCAAATTGGTGGCGCTGCTGGATAAAGAGTATGCCAGGTACAGACTCGGGAGATGGAGTTGAGCAATTTAAATTCAGAAGCCCAAGCTCTTGAGAAGGGGCAACATTTTTGCAATTGGAGGTTTCAGTGTTCTTACTTGCATAAAAAACTCAGACTGACTCACATAATTATTACATATCTCAAAACAATTGAAGCAGACTGCAGTAAAACTGTCTCTATTTTTTTTATATATTTACCAATTTTCATTCAAATGAGGTGTCTGTGCGTTTGAGCAGCCCAAAGTCCTCAGAGGCAGCCATGTTATGCTATCCTATAAAAAGACGAAGACCCAGTTTATCATCCGAAAAACTGACGTTAAAAAACTAATATTAGATTTCACGTCTAGAAGATAATTTTGTCTTGCAAAAGGAATAATAAGACACATGAAATACTTGCTGAGATAAGACCGGGACGATGACAGCGTTGTCCAAGTCACTCATCAGCCGAGTCAGGCTGGTGGGGATGACTGGCAGGTCACAGCAGTTAGAAAAGTTTGGCGATGGCGAGACAGCTCCCATGAAATATTGAAGTGAATCTGATTTGAGCCGCCCTAAATCTTTTAAAACTGGAATGTGCTTATGGAATAGTTATGCCTGATTGGCACAAGGTCAAATCCCACTGCTGGTTTGAACGGTTTATGAAAAAAAACAAAACTAAATAAATCAGCTATAAATAATAGTGCGCTGTGAAGGGAAACTGAATGTGTGAGAGGCCTCATTATATTTGTAATGAGCATGTAATTTCACCCCTCCTTAGTTTTGCAGATGCTGATTGTCTTGGAAAGAGAAAAACCAGGACTTTGGATCTCAGTTTTGGCGGCAGGCTGGTAGCTGTTTGTCTGATTTAATTCAGCAATTCTCTTCCACTTCGAACTGCCTAACCTTAACTGTGTGTCAGGTGTCAGTTAAATACCATTTATAACATCTACAACAATAACAATACAGTGGACTTACAAAGTGCTTCATTCTGCATATCAACGTTAACCCAAACAAAGATAATTATATTTCTTTTGACATAAAAACCCAGAAATGTCAGAACTTCAGGTTAGAAAATCTGAGCAAGACTCGGCGAGGGCTTGACGCTTTTCTTTGTATTCATTTGTGTCTTGCGTTCTTCACCAGAAACTAAAAAGGAATCATTTGAACCGGATGGTGGAGCATGTCCAAAACAAATGTCCATATGACAATTAAGATATCCGAGGCAGTTAGGTGAATTATTGCACCTGTCTGCTTCTTGTGTGACCGCTTTCTGCCGTGTACACTGAAATTGAAATAGAAAGTGTTCTGCTGAGACAACAGCCAGGGATGTGTTTTATCCGCACAGAAACAAATCTCACACTACTGCTTCACAGCCAACCATCCTATCATTCTGCCCGAATGATTTCCAGCTCGGGGAGGCAGAGGTTTGGGAGAATATATCAGGTAGGAAGGGCAGGCCAGAACTCTGGGGCTTCTAAACACGCCCAAAACTGTTTTGGATGAGGGATAGTGTCTCTCTATTGCTCTGAGCGGTGCTGGAGCTCTCAATTGTCTTCAAAACATTTTACCCTCCTGTTAAAAGGATCCACAAGGATTCTCCAACAGTTAGAGTCATCATCAGACATTTTGCATTTATGGCATTTTTCAGGTGAGACAGTTACACCACAGGTTTTTTGCTAGTCAAACGTTTAAGCTTCCTCTCCCCCTCTTTGACCTTGTAATCATAATTTCTCAGGCGTGGATTCAGCTGCAGTGGTGACGAGATCACATGTCCTGCAGTCAAATGAAATTGAAAAAGCGCATTTAGTTTATCATCTCAGGGCTCCGTATTTGTGCACATGCTCAGTACAGGGCTGTATCACCAACACGCCTATCAGACCATAAATAAGTAGCTGCCGAGCTGTAGATTCCCGAGCCGGCCTTCTGGGCCTCATAAAGAAGCAGAAGCCTCCATATTAAAGATCAAGGCTGTAATTTAACATGAGACCGGCAAAGTGTACTTCTATATGCCAAAACTGGACCAGGCTAATACCCTGGGAAAATGTCAGACTGTCCAGACAGAATTTACCGAAATAATATCCAGTTTAATGATCAAGTTATCATTGCTCGATGGCAGATTTCTGTTTTATAGCTAAAAACAACACTGATAGACTTATAATGACGGCGATAACGTAAAGTGGTGGAGCTGCTCTGTGCTCTACTCTGACTGGGTGGTACAGTCTGTCAATCCGACTGACCATTAAGGTTTAGAAACTTTTACTGAAACTCACAGTCAAGTGAGATGGAGCGCCATTTTCCCGTATACTTCCACAAAAGCCTCCAGGAACTTGTGGGACTTAATGGGATTCCTCCTCCGATGACCACGAATGTCTTAAAAAAAAAAAAAAAAAAAAAGGAATAGAAAAAGAAATGAAATGACTGATAGCATGAGGAGTCATGCCACTAAAAGCGTGAGACAGTCTCATATCCTTTCATTTCACCTATCCAGGAAGTCATTACTGCATCCACTGATGAAATGAAACGAACCCAGAGAGCTCCACCAACATTTTCCTACAGCCTGCTGACTCACCAACGGTTGACCAGACGCTCACCTGTGAATCAGGAATGATTCAGTCATTACTGAGCAGCTTCTGGCTTCTCACTGCAGCTTGTAAATACTCTGCAGTTGTCAGAGCAGCACAGAGCGGACTGCAGCATCACATAAAACCTCCGACGAGAAGGGTAAACCCGACCGAGGATGAGATACAAGATGATACACGGCTTCCTGTCGAAAACGCCACTAATGCCCGCCTGAGCGAGACTCCAAGTCTGTGTGACCAAATAACAACAATACAAGTTTGTTACATCCAAGCAACATTCAAGCTTCACAGCGGAGGAAATAAGTGAGCTGCAGTTTTGCGTATGACTAAAATCTGAGGTGATGGCACTTTACTTCAGCATTTCCTTTTAATGCTTTCTACCACACTACATTTATTTCCCTGTTATTGGCTATTCAGACAGTTAACAAACACATTATGATGCATTCGTGACGAGCTATTTAGCATGAATAAACAAAAAAGTTTTTTGTTTTTTAAACCATTGCTGAAAGCTGTAATAGTGATCACTGTATTCTCCTCATTCGAGTAAACGCTGTCAGCCTATCACTCCTGATTGTTTCCCTTTTTTCCAGCAGTTTAGCATCTTTTTATGAATCAAGTACTCGAAAAGTAGTAACAGAAAAATTATCCAACATTAAAGTGCATAAATAATTCATAAATAATTCTAATCAAAAAGCATAATATATATTAATAGTATAATATATTTTTTTCTGCAGTAGGATTATGCATATGCCTATATCACTCAGACTTGTGCGACTAATATTAGTTCCTAAGTCATGAAAAAAACAACAGCAGCAGCAACAAATTTTGTGATTGATTACAAGAGGAAAAGTCATCAGGGCACATCGTTTGGGAATCATAGGTGGACCTCCAAACCTTTGCAGCCAGCCGCTCAAACTGATGGAGGTATAAACGTCAATGAGGGGAAACTTCCATGACCTGCAGGTCTGGAGGAAAAGTTAAGGGTATTGCATTGAGTATTGAGGATCCATCCTCTGGGCATCGTGGATATTGGAACCAACTGAAATGGCAACAGCCGTTCAGCCATATCACTCAGAACCCAAAGCATCAACTTGATGATAACACTGGAGGAAAAGTCAGGGGATGACTAAGTTCAGGCTGTGTCGCCCTGTGGGGGGCGTGAACGTCTGCAGAAAGCTTTACGGGCAATCCAAAATTCAGCATGGACTGAGGTGATGGACAAACACTGCTGTCCCTAAAGCTGCACAGCTAGCATCGCAAAAAAAATATAAATATCCATTGAATCTGCTCTCCACACGGCACAGCAGAGAGTTTCAAAGCCAGATTATTTCACTGGGGGTCCAGTTTTATAGCCGAGATTTGTATTCTGCAGTGAGGAAATAACAACAACGGTGCCAGTAAGAAATACAGTCAAATGGGTCCGCACAGGACGGGGTAAGGTGGACTTTGATCTCGAACACACATTTGTAACCTCACAGTTTGTGCTTCCTGTCCAAAATACAGTCATTTGATATGTGAGAGGCGAAATAAATGCTTTCATTCTTCATCGTTCTTTAATTTGATGCACAATGTTTTTGTCTAAAGTGGCTAAGTGCGACTGCAAAGGTCTCCACACTGAAAAACACTAAAGATGCGTCTGTCAGACACAAACTGGGTACCTTCAGTCCCCCAGGCATGCATATTACATAAAAACATCCAGCTGTGTGTGTGTGAGGTAAAGAAATGTTTATTTTGCGTGATTTGCTGGTTTACACGTGCGGCAGGAGAGCTAACGTTGGCAGCTTACAAGATCTGGAAAGGTGCTTTTGAATAGTTCGTTTTATATAAAGCGGCAGTTCAAGCTGTTACTCATAATGCGTTTCAACATGAAAAAGGAAATACAGCATAAAACATTCAAATGCTCCTTCAACACATTACTGTCTTTTAGGTTCCAACTTTCAAAGCAGACCCTCTCTCCTACGTGTCTGTCTAAAAACCCAGAGAATAGATCAAAGACATCACTGATCCTCCGCCTTCATTTGCTCTCAGATCTGAAGAGTAGCAGTCTGCCACAATAATCTACTGAACACACTGGACGAGACGCTTGATTCACTGTATGCAGTGTGTGTGTGTTACTTTGCTTTTAATGTTATAAAGGCCAACTCTGACTTTGAGAGTTCGACTGTTTTTGAGAGTGGTGACTTCACCCGACCGAACACGGATGACAGGATGCATTTATCCAGAGATCTTCTCTCCACTGTCTGAACATGCTGGCATCAACTGCAGCTAAGTTAAAAGGCATTTATTTCCCGTACTCCCATAAAAACTTAGGTCACGCTGCTGTCATTTTGTAACTCGGGTTTCCTGGCTTTTCTATTCCAGCTCAGTGTCTGACGTCAGACCATAACAGCATCATTAGCTGTACGTCATCTGACTGACATGCTGTGTGTTCTTGTGTGCTCCCGTGATGCTCCTCAACACCTGCGGCTACATTTATCATCGTTTATAACAAGATAAATGAGTTATTAGCATTTCTTTTTGCTGAACCTGTATCACTTGGAGCGTTATGGTTACCTGGAGTGATATTTTTCTCTCTCTGAAGCGCTCAGGTTGCCGCTCTCTTGACACCGTCACCAACTGTTTGCCCGTTTGTCTGTAAATAACAACATAAGTGCTTTTATTTGCCTTATCTGTTGATCATCTTCTGTTGAGTTTTGGTGTTTTAGCTAATAATATCAATATTTTTATATAAATAATATGAATAATATGAAAACAACCACAATATAAATCACCCATCAGTCATAGGACTGTACGTCTGCTGGGAAAAAAAAACAAAAAAGCTCTTCCAAGACTTTTGTCCGGTTTCACTTCGGCCACAGCGATGAACTCCCTCCCATAAAGTAGTGACTCTCTGCGCACAAACAGACATGTAAAAAAGAGTTTTTACATTTTTTTCTGGGGATTAAATAATCAGTCGAACCTTACTGGTGTTGGCCTGCTTGAACTTTGGAGAGAGCTGTTTGTAGTCTTCATGCTAAAATAATTCACACTTAGCTTTCTGAAACGAATTGTTTAAACAAAACAACGGTGATAGAGATGTTAAATAGCATTATTAGTTTAATTATGAGTTATATGAACTCGTAACAAACACACTTAACAGATCTATTTGTTGCTTGTTGTCTGAGCAGATATCGATCCCACCAGTTTCTGGATCTCTATGGAAAGTGGGTTCACACCTTTAGTCTAGGATTTGCATTGCATTGACTTCCAAAGCCATTATGAGAATATTGAGCAGGAAACTCGGTTGGCATTTACACGCTGTAGGATTGAAATGCACGGCAGCGGCTGTCGGGAAAGGACTCCTCCGGCCTCCATCACTGCTCAGGGTCGAGCTGACAGGAGTTCAATTAAACGCCTCGTCTCAATGACACATCCGGATGAAATACTGCTACGTGCACATCTCACCTGGAAGATTATGATGATCCCTATCCATACCGCGGCTGATGTCATTCTCCTTCATCGGTCTTATGGAAAAACACCGTTACTCGGCTCGTGGGTAACCACATCAGCACTTTAAGCCCACAGAAATAGCATGTGTGTTTCCTACATTCTCTTGTGTAACGTTCATTGGCAGATGGATTTGATCTCAGATCTTTGCGTCATCTGTCGTACTGTAGCTACACAATATCATCCGTCAAATCCCGCTCACACAATTATAAGACTGTTACTAATGAGCTTAACTGCGAATGGAAATAGAAATATTTGTCTCTTGGCCTCCACAGCTGAGGAGGAAATCTTTGATTAACACGTCATGACAATGAAATGCGCACACAGCACGCAGACACACTCAGTATATACTGTAAAAGTCCTGCTGCTGTGGCCCCTCAGGAGAAGTTCGGAAGTGCTGATTTTGATTAGCATAGCTTTGAGTGAGCCAAGCCTTTGTCATGCATTTGCCACGATGAATCAAGTTCAACATCTGCAGCCACCGGGCTGTCACCACAGAAAGATTCGCCAGAGATGAAGTCGATTTGCACATCAAACCGAGGACTCTTGTGCCACAACCAGCTCATTTGCTGTGAAAAATATGCTCACACCTGCTACAAAGTTATCAGTGTGACTATCACAACCCCACCTCACTTATCTGCAGCCTATAGGCAGAATCCTGAATTACATCAGAGAGATTTGTTTGAAATCTGATGGATTATGAACTACTCTGTCTATTGATAACAATCTCTCAGCAGTTGTCTTGATTATCACATTAATCCACCGCTGGCATGCAGGAGGCATGTTTGTTTTCCTTAAAGCAGTTATTGTAGCCGCAGCGCCTCTAAATTATTTAGAGAGGGAAATGCATTTATAGGAGCGACACTATTTTGTGCTCTTTCTAACTGTGCCTCATGAATTATTAACAAAGAGGATAAAAAGTTCTGCTCAGTTAAACCTGCGCCGCTTAATGGCTGTTTTATTCTATTTAATTTATAGCGGACGGCCATTTAGGTTGATTAATTTATAATTATCAGTTGTACCCTGAATGAAGAAAACAATAATTCATCATTTTTCTTTCTTTAACTCTGCTGTGATATTTCCAGCTGATGTTATTCTGAGTTCTGTTTGTCTAGAGCAGCATATAAACTCTTGTTCACCTGGTGGGGATTCATTTTGATGTAAAATTTGCCTAAAACTTTAGCGTACAGAAAGGATTATTATTATTGAGGGGAATAAGGAAGGGGATGAGGGCTCTTCTTGGTAATGGCACATTACCTTTTCTTGACGGCAGGTTATTTCCCAGCTGTGTTGGAATGATGGGATTTAAGTTACAGAGGAGCCCAACGCACGCAGCGGCGTTATTTGTCTGATCCATGGGACACCCGTGGACATTACCATTTAAATAATGTAATGGCGTGGGGAAGAAGTGCAACACCCCAGGTTTATTTTCTGCCACCATTAAAGCTGATACGCAGGCAGTGTTAGCAGGACTGGGGGGAATTATTGACTCAATTACTTCTGACGTCTAAGCTTGCGAACGCAGGTAGCCGCGGACCTGCATCCTTTAATAAGGCCGCAGGGCAAACGAAGGGGGGAGACTTCGCATCAGCTGCAGCAGAGGTCGGATAGTAATTGACTCTTTAGAAAACCCACAGCCAGAAACAATTTGTTATTTGTCTGTTAATCAGGATTGGCCAAGAAAAGTAGATTGAATCTGCAGTAACAGGAAATGCAGTAGACCCCAGATCCAACCTTCGAGGGAGAAGGGGGCAGATAAGCTCTCAATTATCAAAGTTATCTCCGAACAACAGCCCACTAAAGTAGATATCGTAGTATTTACGCCCCAGTTTAACTCAGTTAAGGAAGGGAGTCAACCAAGTGCTGGTTAAAGTCAATATCACTTTGTAATTAGACGAGAATGAACTCATTTTTCTGATTCTTTATTCGTCACAGGGTTTATTAAATTACTTTGATTAATGGCAATGTTGGTATGAACTTAATTAAGGGATTAGATCAAGCAAGTTCATTTAAGGTTCAATATAATGCCAAAAAAAAAAAAAAAAAATCAAGCCAATTAGATTTTCTTCTTCTTCGTGGAGATATTTTTTCCCAAGCCTTCAAATATGGTATTTGAATGTTCTGATAAAAGAAGACATTCATTTAGATTAAATCCACAGAGGTGTATGAAAAAAAAAAAAAAATAGACATGCTCTTTTGTTCATTAACTGCAGTTTCCCCAAAGATTTATGGAAATTTCACAAGAAGCATTCACAGTTATTTACACCTCCAAAGTTTCAGGACTGCATTTGAAACTGAAGCATTAAATTGGTGTCTAACGTTTACCTTCTTAAGACTTCCTATTATTTAACCGACCCTCGATGACCAAAATCTCTGAACATAAAACTGTCGGAGTACAAACTGCTCCAAATGAAATTTGAACACAGTAAGTACAAGCGCCGTGAGTCCAGCTGTATACAGGACTTATTATCACACCGCGTTAGCTCCTGCCAGATGTAGTCGTGGTTATGTGAGTGTGTGTCAGCATTTCTAAGGGACAATTTCCACACTTTGTAGACAGCCTCGTGTAATGATCTCCCTCTCACTCACACACACACACACACACACACACACACACACACACACTTAAACCCTCATCATTAGAGGCTGTAAAAACACACACAGATCACAATCGTAGGAATGGAGGAGGAGGGGGGGGGCGGCTGATGCAAGTGGGAGCCGGGAGTCACAGGTGGTTCAGCTCGGGGGAAATATATCACATGAGACACTCTGACCTGCGGGGACCAGCCAAATCAGCCGACTTGAGAAAAACAAGCCCAGTGTGGCCGTTATGAGGATTTTTTGTTTTTTGTTTTTTTTCCTAAGCACACAGAGTGGAGATGGAGGGCTGGGGGTGGTGGTGGTGTCGCAGCCAGATAATTGTGGTTGGGGGGAGGGGGGGATCATCAGTCTGCAGAGATCAGTGGTGTGTTGAGTACTCCCCATGCTTGTTTTGTTTCATTTGACTTGCTCCTTTAGTACAGATGCGATGCAATGTTTGCATTCACACATCACCTGGGGACAAATGTGGTTCATTAAGCCCACAAATGTTGTTCTGTGCACACACACACACACACACACACACACACTTGCTCTCTCTTTCTCATAGAACTCATACAGCATGTTCATCCATTTGCAACAGTCTTGCCCTGTTGATGGTCACACCCACTGCACACATACAAACACGTATTCAAGTGT
This sequence comes from Echeneis naucrates, assembly GCF_900963305.1. NCBI lineage: Eukaryota > Metazoa > Chordata > Actinopteri > Carangiformes > Echeneidae > Echeneis > Echeneis naucrates. Next base: position 2,955,216 of record NC_042517.1, read on the forward strand.
GTTTGTGTGTAAACACACTTGAGAGACACTGAAAGATAGATAAGGATGAGCCGAGGACTGAGACAAGTTGCCTTTATCTTCTGCATGCTATGCTGCTGCTGCTGCTGCTGCTGCTGCTGCTGTGTGTGTGTGTGGGTGTGTTAGTCCCCTTGGATGAGCACACACGGCTGAGGATGCAGCTGAGAGCATGAGTTCTGACCGAGAGGAGTATGACATGGTCTGTCAGAGAGCTGTGACCTTAATTGTTGACCTTTGCCTGCACAACAGCACGTTGCTGGACCAGGATACCTGCCAGGATTTCCTCTTCCTGTTGTCCAGCCACAAAGAACCGGGTGAGTATTTTGATTAACTTCTGCTCTGCGTCTGGTGTGAGGCAGTAGTTTTCATGCCGTGCTTTCTCCGTCTCCACGCCGAGTTCTTTCCCCCAGAGGAAAGAAGATGGTAAATGATTTTGTCAATGGATGCCTGCGGTGGCTACAATCTGCCTTTTCTATCATTTAACATGCAGTTTTTACATTTTTTGCCTTTGCAGAACACATGTACGGTCACGGACGGTTGCTCAGATGCGGGTTCGACTAAACGTTCTACGCCAATGATACATCTTTAATGACTTTCTTCTCAGCCTCAGGGCTGTGGGAGCAATAGGTGTATAAAACAAACTCACATTGACTCCGCAGTCTGCTCCAGAGAGCAGAGCTTCTATACCGTTAATAGATAAGCCTTAAGGCAGGCTAATGCCAGCTGATGCTGTCCCAGGCTCAGAGAGAAAAGAGAAAAGAAACAAACATTTTCAGAAATGTCCGCACGCATGAGTGAATAAGAAATATGAACACATGAATAGGAATCGTCTATGTTACAGTGTGACAGTGTTGTGTGTTTAATCTGCTCTGCAAAAGTTTCAACATCCTGAATTGGATCTTTGACTCATCCACAAGGGAGAGATTTACACATCTGTTGCAGACACGCTTGGCTTTGGCGCTCGTTTAAAGGAATAATACATCTTCTCTTCAAAAGCATTGCTCATGAAGCCGCTCTACCGCAGCCTCTGGCAGACTTTGAGATTTTGAAGTCTTTGTTGAGCGAATGCTACCTGTGAGACGGAGAGACACTGCTTGATTTGTCTAGACAGAAACTTGACAACACTTCACAGGACAAGGTTGTGTGGATAATTTCAGGATATAGATTTAGAAAGACAGACTTCCCCGAGGAATCGGAACTAAAACATTCCCGTTTCGTTGTACAATTTGAGAAATGGTATTTTATTCCTAACTGGAAAACTGGCTTGTGGAAATTAAGTGATCTGTTGCATGTTACTCACAGAAAAGCATGAGCTGTAATCATTTACCAATCCATCTGACATCGTTTTTTCTTCCAACCAGAGAGTTTGTAACTTGATAAGTTCGTGAGAACTGATGGGAGTTCCTACGGTCGGCTGAAATGTGGGTCTTCAGCTTTGTCAGCAGGTGCACAGGAAAGGGGGAAATATCACTTGGCTGCTTTTTCAAAGATGGGTCCCTGTTCACAGAGCACTTGTCACACCAATCCTGACCAAATCCACTGTCGCCTCACATCATCCTCAGCAGAGAAATTGAACGTACATCACAGTGCCACAGGCATCCGCCACTGAGCTGTGGGGACATTAAATGCCATTGCATGTTATGTTGCCATTGATGTAAATTATTTCTGCCAGATGGGAGCTAAAGACAAGCTGCTTCTAATAATGTCGGAGGATGTGTAGGTTGGGGGTTGTATGAAATGTCTCCTCATATATGTCCTCTTTGGTATAATACACAGATTCTGCAGAGACCAATATGTGGTTATACTCAGTACACAGAAACGATGGTGAAGACTTAATCCAAAGTGAAATAAGCACAAAAAGGGTCAGTCTTTCCTTCTTCTAACACAAAAAGCTGTATAATTATAATCCACCCATCCCACTAACGGAATGTCAAATTAAATATTTGTTAGTTGAAATATAACTGAAATCAGCACACACGTTTGTGCACTTTCTCTAAACTGTAACCAAAAAGGGGGAATCCAAGTTTTATTTCTTCCCCACAGGGTCAGTATCAGCTACATCTGTTTCGAAGTTTGGATCTTTGGCACTGTCTGTGCGGCGCAGTGCGATGGCATACGATGTCGTTGGAAAAACACAGTTAGAAACAAAGTCGCCGGAGGCGGAATGAGGTGATGCATAGAAACAGGAGTTAAAATATGCAAAGGAACAGGTTGGCTGACTGGGAGGGCACCGGTGAGTTCACTGACAGTCGGGGATTTGGAAAACAAGAACACACACAGGCAGACTGTCTGTTGTGTCCGTTGTGTTTGTTGGTGTCACCTATAATCTTTTGTTTGACCATTTTAAGCCACTGCTCAAAGATTTTGTCTCTTCTGGTTGATAGTAGGAAAAAAATCGGCTGACAGCCAGCTCGATCTGCTGGCAAGTCAAAACTGTCGGCTACACTAAAGTCCAACGATTGAAATCATAACGCTTTTATAAACATTGATTCCGAATTGAAGTAATGTTTCAATGTTTAAAACATTGTGTAGTCCTGCACGTTTGTGCGAAACTGGACAAAATGTCCTTAAAAACGACCTCAAGAAAAGTGTAAAGCTTTACATTTGACATCTTTAAAATGCATTTTGATTAAAATTTTTGCGAGAAATGTGCATGAAATTAGAAAAAAATTCTAATTTATCTAATTTGTCCAGTTTATGAAAAAGTTTTCATCTTTGCTATCTTGCTGCTGTCTCACACGCAGATCAACATCCTAAAAAAAGTAATAAAAAATAATAAATACCATTTCTATTCAGGCCGTCTGTCGTCACTCTCACTTCGTTTGAGAAAAGTTGTGTTACATTTAATGGAATGTGACTATTTATTGATAACATCACGGAAAATATTCTATCAATTGTGGCTCTGTGGTCCAAGTTGTGTCAGTTTCGGGCCTCAGACTTATCTTCCACCTCTTCAGGCATTCACTTTCATCTTCTTCTGAAAAATGGAAAAGCACAATATTGATGTGTCTTCATGTCTCCTTCCACACAAAGTTAGATGTCGAGTTTCAGACTGGCGACTCAGTTTCTTTTTCCACAGTTAGTTTGATTTTCAACGTTTGCTGCTGACTTTTCCTGTCACATGTGGGTTGACGGAGTGCTTCTCGCTGATGCTATGAATTCACATCTGCTCCCAAACAAGTTAGAATTCTTTAATGTTTATATAATGCTCTTTTTTTTTCTCCCTCTTTGTCTCCACTTTCGAGAACATAAAACTCTTCTTAATTTTTTTTCTGTGACAACACGAAAGAGCACATTTAGTGGTGCGAACATAAAGCTGACTGAATAGTATATCAGCGGCATCATCAGGCTCACACAAGCGGTCGTTTTACCAGAGCAAATTTCCCTCTGAGATCCCTGCTGTCGGCTGAGCATCTCCTTGGTAGTTGTAGATCGATTATGATAAAATAAGAAGGACTAATTAGACAGCCTGGGACTGTACTCCCTCTGTCCTGATGCAGCGGGAAGATAATGACCTATTGTCCTCATTGACCAATCCGAGCCGGCTGATTGCATTCCGCTGAAGGCTCAGATGTGTCGCTGCAGCAGACCCACCTGCTGTTCGTGTGAAAGGCTGCTCAGGACTTTTCCATCGAGATGAACGAGGGCTCAGATCAGCGGTTCCCACTGATCACCCACCCGCTTTAGATATTGATATTCACTCCAGAGTGATGCAGGTTACCAAACACATCCTTTAAGCCTGTGGAACTCCCCAGTGGCTGGATGCACTTCACCTCCTCCACACGACATTCACCCTCATCACAGATTACACCTTCGTTATTAGCTCCAGCTTCAGGTGTGTGGGCTTGAATGGACGAGGCTCATTTTTGATCACGCCCGCCTCATCTTGAGGTTCATTAAGTGAGACCTTCGTCAGCAGAGGACATTGGAATCAGCGTATCCGTCATTTAGCCAGTTTTTCCACCGTGCACGGTATTTTCAGGGACGGATGGTGCATTGCAGATTGGATCCAAAAACAGAAAAACAAGAACATCAAATTAACTGCACTGTGGAGATTAGACCCCCCCCACCCCCACCCCCTTCTCCATCCCAACCACTGTGCCTTTCAATAATTCATACCCACCATCTTCTGTCTTGGTATTTTATTGATACAACATTTCACTGTGGACCACAAAGAGACGCTGAGGACATGCTCTGTTCCTGTTGTGAGAGATAACATTCGGAAAATGTCTATCTCAGCTGTCACCCCAAACGCCACTCCTCAAAGGCTTTGCCTATTATCCCTGCTATCGTTCAATGATGAAACACAGTTTTGTCTCCCTCCAGTGATTAGGGAGGTTTATGTATCCATTTAGTAGTTGCTTCAGATAACACCTGAAATACAGGATCAGTTATTGGCGAGTCTAAGCGAGATGTCAAACACCAGTTTAGTCACGAAATGTTCGCCTTCAAACTTCTTTTATCTCAAAAGCAGAACCTGCGCAGGAAGTTTTGCTGTGAAGCTGCTGGCGACTACACTTAGAGCAGCAAAGGACTGATTTATGGGAAATGGAGTAATGTTAGCCATCAGCAAAATGTCAGTGGTGTGTCGGCAATTTAAACGACAGCAGTAAGATAAAGCATCTAATGACAAGAAGTCAAAGAAACAGGACGACACGCGTGTTACTAACTGTACTGCACACAAACTAAAAAAAAACAACAACTAAACTAACACTCAGTATTTAGTTTGTTGTAGCACAGACACAATTTTACAAAATTAAAAACTTTTTTTTTTTTTACTATTCTTGGATGGATTTGTTTTTATCCTTGACAGTCCAATTAGATAAGTACTGAAAGAAAATTTTCATGTTTCTGTCCCAGTTTTTCAAAGAATTTCACTTAAGCTTTGCCACACAACACGATCAATCACAAGATTTTCACACAGTGGTTGGTAATTTGGTGTTAATTTATCAGATCAATGCTGATATACCAGTTCAGATACGAGAATCGGGAGGGAAAAGTGAGAGAAATGTACATATCCGGCTGTTAATCTTTACACAAGTAGAAACTATAAAATGATCTGATATAAGCGTGTTTTGATGTGACTGGGAGTTAAATTCGAATAGATACAGGCAGACTGAGGTCAGTGAGCCGGTCCAGCAGCAGGATGAAGTAATGAAAGTGGAATACATTTTTCATTAAAATTAATGTACTAAAGACAAAAGTCACACATTGGCCTGAATACCAATCAGCCGTTCTTTATGCGCTGTGTGAACAGCATCACAATCGGGAACACCTTTACGCTCTCCAATCCCCTCTCTGCTGTTTCCTCCCCCCGGCATCTTCACGTTGAAGCTCAATAGCGACTGCGGATGTTAATTTCTGACAATATCATTTGCTCCTCAGTTGAACAGCTGTGGTACTATTAAGAACATGAATCCATCTTCATGAATAAATAATAAAAATCCTTCTTCTGCGACTCAACTGATCAAATGATGCCTTGTAACCAGTGTAAGCGTTTCACAGGACTGCGATCCCTTACATTGTTTTTGTCCTACAAAACGCATCGGCTTCATTAATGGTAAAAGCGCTACGGGGTAAGAAATGGGGGAAAGAGACTGGCCAGCAAGGCCTCTGCTGAGCTATCGAGCAGAACCATCGGTGTATTGATTAAAGAATCAGGCCCCAAGTGTGCAGAACGGTGAGAGCCTTACAGGGAGAGGAGGAGGAACAACAGAGCATGAGATATTTCTTTATTCTTCTTTGCCATCTACCGCACTGGAACATAACATTACACCGCAAATTAGTACAGATACACAACAGCGCCGCACTAATTGACCCTTTGCGTAGCCACACTGTTATTTGTCAACCTTTCCATTCTTGCATGGCGAGAATTTGTCATCGAAGGTTGCAGTCATTTTGGAATCAATTAATCCTCGACTTCAGACAGAGAGAGATGAAAGCAGGTTTTATATTATTGGCCAGCGGCTGGTGATTTATCTGATTATTCCATGACCATCACTGGTACATCAGCTACCTGAGAATCGAACCAAGACACTACAAACTTCCGGAAAGCTGAGGTGAGCTGCAAATCGTATTTAGTTTAGTGACTATTAAGCTCTCATTTACCCGCCTTGCTTGCAGAAAAAAAGTTGCCACAGTAGAGGCGTAATTGGATTGCAATTATCAAATACAGTCAAAGAGTCCCCTCACATGTAGGTAGAGACCAAAAACTAAGCTAAAAGCAATTGCATGCTCGATTTTAAAGTGGCATCTCCCAAATGAAACTCTTGGGACACACATTCAGAAAACGTGGAAATAAAGAAGCATCACTTATCCTTGTAGTCCGTGTGATATACTGTAATCGGAGTGATACGGAAAATCCTGAGCTTTTTTTAATCCCACGTTATAATAATCGACCTGGTTTGCAGTTGCAGGGTTCTTCACATTGTCACACTTTTGAGCGTTATTTCATTGCAGCTTCTTAAATGGCCGCAACCACTTGACGACATGTTGCCTCTTGTTTTGAGATGCAATCCTCCAAACTCTGGACATCTGCAGTACAACCTTTGCCCCACTTTGTGGTGCACACAAAATTAAAGCTCGACATATTCGCTGTGCCTAAATCTCTGATGGATTTCGGAGAGAAGAAAGGCTCCCAGTTGACGTCCTCCCGTCGGGGATGTGAAGCCTTTCACGCCCCTCTTTCCTAATGAAGCTGGTTCTGTTCATGGAGCTCTTTTGTCATAATGGCTGCTGAGCTGTCTGTCGCGGTGAACGCTTCAGGCCTCTGGAGCCGAACACTACAGTCACGCTTTCAGGGTTGATGGTGTGGAACCAGACTCGAGGCCTGTATAGGTCGTCGCGCAAACTAATGTGCAGTCTCCGACGATAATAGAAAGCAGAAAAATGAAAACACTGTGTTGTTCCACCAAAGAACTAATTTAGAACAGAAGTCTGTGAAGAAGCTACTCAAAATTTGTTTAGAGCCCGAAACTGGACTGTAACTTAATGTATTTTTATTTTGTTTTAGCCAGACTTGGTGTTTTATTACCCAGATCACATGTTCAACTTTCAAGAAGCAATTGCTGATAAACTAAACCGATAATTGACTGATTATTTAACCGCTCTAATTTCCAGGACAGAATATGATTGTTGTGTTATCCACGTTGGCATTTTGAGTGACTTTGGGCTGCTTTGCACGGAGCTCTGAGGAGATGGGTGAAATATAAATATTTGTGTTTCAGCCAACATGCCAGCTTGTAACTAATTCAGCTGTCTCTTTGGAAACCAGCATCGTCCATCATGGTGTAACAGAGAAGGACAGGAGACAACCATGTAATGTAACTAAACACATTTACTCCCATGCTCCACGAATACAAATGTGATGTACTTAATGAAATTACACCCACTGCTTTATATTTTGCTGCAACATTTCAGAGGGCGATACTTTCCACTATATTTCCTTGGCAGCTGTTCTTAAGTGAAGCTGAAGGATAACAGGATTTTCAGAATGAGCGGGTATTATCGCACAGGAACATTTTAGGATTACTGTTTTACAATCTTCCTTTTAGATTTCCTAACACACAAAAACAATACGGAAATGCAAAAAGGTGGTCCGTGTCCTTTTTTTTTTTTTTTTGACTATAGCGCACACTGCTCAATATCAACACCATGAAAATGTAAAGAATATATTTAGGATTTACAGAAATATACAAAGCCTGTATTCAGAAACAGCGTGCAAATGATCCGTGAGGATGCTGTGAGTGCACAACAAAGCAGTCACCACAATACAGCTTAAGATTGGGTTTTTACCTTAAAACTGCCACGAACCAATCAGAAGTGAGGCTCAGGTCCTCTCTTCTGATTGGACGAAATGTAAAACTACACCGTGATGAATGTTGGCTGATATCATTTTATAGACATATGAGACATATGAGAACTTTAAGAATCAGATCATTTATTCTAACTTACTGCATTATGACATTGCCATTGTTCAACCTGAATAGTCTTTTATCTTCTCCTCAGTTAATTTTATTTCTGTATTTATTTTAATCTTTCAAAGACTTATTTAGGACTCCAACATGACTTAATGCTTCATTTAAGGTATGGAGTCTTATTCCCCAAATTGGTGTTAACAAAGGACTAGATTAGTGGGTCTTTGCCCACAATTATCTCATTCAGTTCCACGTATGTTATCACTTAATTACTGTCACCGTGTAGATTCACCATCCAGCTGACCAGTTTTCTTTGACATCGAAAAGCTCCAGATGAAAAAGTAAACAACTGCAAACAAACAAGCAACTGAAAACAAACTTAAGACTGCATCACGTTTGAATGCAGTTCCTCATTTAAAGCTACACAAATCATTATTACTTTGAGTTTACGAGCGGATCAGATGACTGCTGTGTAAAGTCAAAGGTGATGCAGTCACTACAGAGTGAATCCACAGTATAAAGGTGACTTCTTTACCGTATGAACAACCATCATCCAGAATTCACTGAAAATTCATTCAAGTGTCAGTTTCATTCAGTTTCCTCATAATTTCATCATTTTCAAACAAAAATAACTCTTTCATCTAACCCATATTCGATATATCACACATCGCATCCTATGATTATGTTCTGTATTATAACATCTGCAGTATCTACAAACACCTAAGCGGCGACTGCGTAAGTGCATCAACTTGTTGAAATTGTGTTGTTATTCTCACACGCGCACACACCTCGGCGGTGCAACAGCAGGCGTGGGAGCTGTTTCATCTGTTCCCTGTAGGTGAGAGATGTGAGATGTTTTCTTTCCACTAAAAACGGAGCGCTTTACAGGCTACGACAAGATGGGAAGGAGGTCCGCGATATTCAAACTTCTTTTCTAATTAGATAGAGACGTTACATGCAAGAGAGGCTAAATTGAATACAAAAACCACAGCTGAAGGGATAAACCAAGGGTGTAATATGAATGCATTGTTTTCTACTCCGACGGCCACAGTCGACTCAACTCTGCCGCCACATATTACGACAGTGATTGAAGATGTTTTTCTTCATTTGTTTTAGGGTTCACCCAAAAGGGGCAGAGCACCAATTTATATATTCGTTGATAAGACAGTCTGTTATGAAGGAGAACATCTTTTTTTAGATTTGTAGACTGCACTTTTTTGTGTCTGCCTATAAATCCTGCGTTCATGAGCTGCCAGAAAAAGTGTTAGTCACAGTGCACCTAGAACATATGGCGCCTTAGGCCCTCCATCAGTTCAGACTGTATCATTCCCATTTCCTGGAATCTCCGCTGCTTCCTATATTTTGTGTTTCACTTATACTGCCATTAACAATCCCCCGAGGAAACATGGCACACGAGAAGTACAATCAGGGAGATGGGGGAAGGACAAATTGAATAACAACCTCATGACAAAAGACGAGGAGGCTTAGAAAAGTGTGTCTGTGTGTTGGTGCGCGTGCTCATGTAGATTTCTGAGACCATCAGTGTGTGTTGTGTCTGTGTGTGTGTGTGTGTGGATAACCTGGGTCATTCAGTTGGCAGAACAGGACGTTTTTGAACATCATAGTAAATCATGATCCGTTAAATATACAGACAAAATTAGATTTTTATCCTCCGAGTTTGCCCAGAATGGGGAAATACAAGTTTGTTGTGACATTTCATCCTGTGATTACATTAGCAAAGCAGACGTAGCCTGGTCCGAAATGATGTTACCTGGGCTGACAAGAATTGATGGAATGACCTTCCAACTTGTCCACCGCCAGAAAATTACACCATGGCCTCAATGTGAAAACAACCACATAGCCCCCTTGTTGCATTTTTATCTTTTGTGTTACATCAGAGGAACAAATGCTAGCCTGCCGAATAATACTCAGCTAGTTTCCCTAGTAAAAAGTATCATGGACAAATAAATATGTAGACATATACTGTATATTGAATTATCGACGTACAGCAAGACAACAAGTTCTAATTACATACTCTGGGGGGGTCAGGTTCCATTATTCATAAACAGATGCATCTGCTGCATCTTTGCATATTTCATTTGTCCATGAGATGGAGTAATAAATATCCCGATACAGATTGTGTTCTTGGACAAATTACTTGAAATTCATTCATTCTGTGACGGGGCCCAGAAAACAATGTGACTGGAAATGTTTGGAAATGTTAATAGTTGAAGTGTAACTTTCCTGAAACATATAAATTATGTAACAGTGTTTTTTTTAAAAAAAAAAAAAAAAAGTTTTCTGCAAAGTTACACGGGAACAATGAGATTCAGCAGCAGTTTGTTATGTATGTCGAGCCACAGAGAAGTGGTTGTTATTGAGTCCGGGCACCACTTTTATAAATGGGGAGCACAAAATAATAGAAATGCCTGCAAAGATATGAGCATACAATTCAACACCAGCACAAATTGCAGCCTTACTGCTGCGTAAAGCTGAACGCACGTCTCCAAAACAGTTTTAACGTCTCTAAGAACCTGCCAGCTGAGCGCGAGTGCGTTTAATTTACCGTTTTTATGTGCGTTTTCAATTTGTGCATAGAAAAACCTGAGTTGCAACACCATGTGCAGCCCCGTACACTGTAATTACTCCACAGCCCAGTAAAGTCCTCTGGGACTTAGTTTATTTAATGTCATCTTGATACGCCTCGTTCTTCTTCAGTGGTTTTTATGTCACTTGAATGGAGAATCAGCACTACCAGCTGTCTATTAGGAAAGCTCCTATCTACACAGCCAGGGATTTAGATGTCATACAACCAAGGGGAAGGGAGGGGCGCGTAAGAATGACCCTCAAATGTTCTCAGTTCTCAGAGTTCGAGTTGGCATGAGCACAGCGGCGGTCAGCTACGAGCTAACAAACAAGACAACATGTCAAGTTTTAGCAGGCAGCGGCGCTCAGAATTTGTGATCCATCGTGGCGACTTTTATGACTTTCGTTGAAATCTGGTGGTAAATCAGTGTGTTAACGTCTACAGTGAAATGTTTAAGTGGCATTAATGTTACAACAGGTGACACGTGTCGGCAGAGGGGCTGAATCAAGCCGTCCTAATTTACAAGCTCTCAGTAACAACCCGGGGGTCACTGAGGGAAACGCACGCTGATGGTAATTTATCCCCTCGTAGATAGTAGCCCCCTCTTTGACAAGCTAATCCGCAGCCAAGCGTGTAATTAAACACAGAGCCTGGTATGCTGGTGCTGCATGGCGTGCGTGTGACATGACAGTGAGGCGGCAGTCAGCGCCATCACTTTGGTAACTAATCACCTGACACCGGCTGTTACTGACAAAACACGGCCTCTAATGCATCCGTCGAGCCAGGTTTAAATTAAGACGGAGACCAGAGACATTACTAGGTGATGAATGGAGCTTCATTATCAAAAATTTACCTCTGATGGAAACGTTCTGTCAGATGTGCAGCAATTTCATCTGCATAAGGCCGCGACAAATCACAGATATGTCTTTTTCAAAATGTTACGCCATAAGGCTGGAGGCCAGCAGCAGAGATTCGGAGCGTCAGGAGAATTCTCCCTTCGCAGTGCTGGAGCCGCATCACATCACTGTATGAGCAATCCATAATCACCTTATTGCAGCAGAAGGAGCTCAGATACCTGAGGGTTCGCTGCTGAGAGTCTAGACAGCAGTCCTCTTACTTTCCTACATTAGAATAATAACAATAATAAGCTTTAGTTATACAGAAACTTCCAAAAAAGTGCTTCCCAAACTGAAAAACAAGTATGCACAATTCAACTATAATAAAATCAAGAAATAAGCCAAAGACAATGATCAAATTAACATAATGAGCAGTAGTGAAATCAGAGGTCAGAAGAGAACTCATTAGTTAGAAGCTAACCTATAAAGATAAGAGCTTTGTAAAAGAAGACAAAGAGGTAGCTTGAAGCTGGTCAGCAGATCTGGCAATATCAGATGGGGCGGGACTGTCCAGTGATTTAAAAAACAATTTTAAAATCCAATTCTGAACACCTCAGGTGGCCAACGCAATGAGGCAGGACTGCAGGAGATACGGTCTTATTTACAGGTTCGAGTGAGGAGACCCACACTTACCCCTCTACTCTGGTTTATAGATCGTGACCAAGTCTCCTTTATGTTAAATTGGCATCTTCCTCTAAATGAAGTCAATTATTGTACAGCATTTGTCTTTATCTCTCATCAGAAAATAAACATGTGGCGTGTTCATACCACCATAATGTAATAATCTGAATTTACAGAGAGAAGGGTGGAAATAATTCAAAGTAAATGGCGAGAGAGAGAGGATGACATAAAATAGAACCTGTCTTTGCCGCAGGGTGAAGCTAAACTTTAACTTTCACAAGCATCAATTTCGTAGAAATAATAGTCGATCCATTATGTGTCTCTATCAGGCCTGAATTAGAGGACTCCAAATTAAAGGGAGCAAACACTATTAACACAACTGTCTCATTAACATCACAACTTTGTTTGGGGTGAGGGAGTTACCTGATTTGATGCACAGCTACTTAATTATCCCCCTTACTGTTACCAAGATGGAGGACGCAACAGAAACATAAAAATTAATTAGGTGTCCTAAAATTCCTTGGCACATCAGATCTCCCTCCACAGCAGGACAAACACTGGTCTTATTGCTCGCCAGGCGCTGAGCCTAAACCAAAAAACAGAGTCAATCAAATGATCCAACCAGAGCAAAACAGTGTCGTCTACTCCACGGTGGGAGGTTTGAGTGAACAATCACCACAAATGATGTTATTTCAACCATACTACGTTAATAAGAAAAATAAAACATTAAACCAAAGCAAAGTGTGACTTCCCTGTCAGTCTAAATGAGTTTTGTTTTTTTGTTTTTCTTTACGTGTAATGTGTTTTAAAGATGGTGACAGGCAGATAGTCTCCTAGATTCATTGGATCCTCTTCAGCGGATCGTTTCGTGTCTCTTCTTCTTTAGTTCATAAAAAAAAAAACACATGTAATTGGAATTATAATGTTCCAGCTCAGCCAATATTGTTAAAAATGAAATTATATTAAACACTGAACCTACGATTGATGTCTTCTCAATGAATGTGAGTGCAGATTTGTGTCCACCAACGTTTGCATGCTGCTAACACTTTCTGAAACAGATCGCTCACTATCCAGTCTGAGATTTTTATTGTTTTTCCACACAGCTTGGATGAAATATTGCCAACCTCCGACTGAAAAAATAAAAAAGAAAAAAAGAAAAACAGAACAATGAACTGTGGCTACGCGTCTGTGTTCTTTAAAAAATGTGCACAGGGAGCAAGAAGCAGTGTTGCACTAGAAACCCTCTCCTGGATGTATATTATATATGCTCTTTGTATTTAGGCTCCCACTAACACAGATGAACTGCTGATTTTTTTATTAGAAGGTTTTCATGAAACAGTTTGAGACCTGTGATCTAAATATGTTTTTTATATCCGTCTGTGGCTTCATCACATTTACATATTCATCCATATTTGTTATTTAGAGGAATTCTTTAAAGAATTTGATCCACTTGAAGTTTTTTTCTTTTAGAACTGGTGTGACATTATTATTACTATTTATTTATTTATTTTTGGATGATGTTACTCAGCTGACAATGAATCAAAGATTCCCCTCACGTAAATCCACTGTGTGCACACTGCACTCTAAAAATACACATCACAGTGAGTGGGCTCTGCATACCAACTAGCAATTAGCCTTTAACGTCCTATACACCGTAAAGACGGGGCGTTATTCTTGAGGCCAAGGCCCCCTTTGGTGCCGGGCCAAGGCTTAAAAAGAGGATGTGTCAGTGTTTGAGAGCTGCGCTGCATTGAGAGCAGAGCAGGTCGGCCTGAGAGGGAAAGGGAACGCTCTTTATTGATGGCACAAACTACGGGAAGAAGAAGCCCGGTAATATCCGTCCTCTGTCTTTACCTGATTAGGAGATGATATTTCCCTCTGTGGTTCAGCAAAAAGCCTCCGGGCTGGACTCTTAGCAGGACTGGCAGTAAGGCGGGGGGGTGGGGGGGGGGGCAGAATCATCACCTGCTAGTCTTCAGTTTGAAGAAGGTTGCTTATTCTGATACAGCCTAATTTCTAAGTTTCTAAGCTGTTAATGATGAATAGATCCTTTTTTTTAATGTTCTGTAAATCAGCCTTAAGCCTTTAACTACGGGGTTGTGCACCTTTTCTTTTTTAAATGTCGCCTGTGAGCACCGCAGAGACGCCACGGTGTGATTGGGCATTCGCTGCGGTCAGACATAAATGTCATTTCTGTTGAAAGACTGAGGCTAAAGATACATCTTCCCTCCCGACCAGCTGTTGATCCACAAACAGCATTCAAGAAGATTTTCTTGAATTACAGTGCAGACCTAGTTGATTTGAGATTATTTTATTATACTAAAGTAAGGTAGGCAATGCTTTAATTTGAATGTAAACGGCTCAGACTGCACGAAGAAACGATCGCTTTGTGTTTTCCCTTCAGACTGAATGGGGACAGAGTGAGACTCCATGTTGTGCCACGGTGACTCTGGCCTGTGACATCTCCATGGGCCCAGCCTGATTGTTCACTGGATACACAATGAATGGCTTTAGATAGCAGAAACTGGTGTGATCAAATGACTCCAGGAGGCTGGACGTGACTGTGTTTTTACCTTTTATTTAAAAACAACGTGTAAAAAGGTCACAAGCAGCAGCACCCTCGCAGTTCCTGAACGCTTTGTGCAACATCCTGAAAACAGAAAGATCAGAGAAGCCATGAAAGCTTTTCTTGTGCTTTGATAAGAATGACTTAGAAACATTATGACGCGCCTTCAGAGACAGAGAGTTCTACATGGTTTAGAACTCTAAGCTGGGTTTGACGTCTAGCAGGTCTAAATTATATATATATATATATATTGGTTATATATCAGAGTCTGAGTTATATTAAAAAAGATCCTTTTTCAAAAGCGAGAGACCAGAGTCCAGAAAATTTCAACAATTTCCCATCACTAGTCTCATTCAGTCAAAAGAAAACAATAAATACAGTAAAAAAAAACAATAAAACCAGGTTAATCGCTGGGTTCTGTCAGGAAGATCGGTATAACATTACTGTATTTTGACAAAAGAGAAAGAGGACACAGCCACAGTCCCTGATTCTTCGCTAAAGCAGAAGAAAATGTCCTCCAGTCCTTGAGATATGCTTCAATGCTTGCACCTGTGAGCCCCGTCTTTCGTAGATCTCTGCTCTAACCTTCTTCACATCCTTTCTGAGTCAACGCGTGATTTCAGGTCAGCCATGCTGATGTGCAGAAGAATTTCAGGCTGCTGTATTAAATTTCCTCAGTTCGGTACCTGTGCGGATTCTGATTTTATTTTTTTGTATTCTCCGGGGCATCAGTGCCCGAGGGAAAGCCACCTTCCAGCCCCGATCCGAGTTCCATTTGAACTCAACTTAAGATTTCCTCACTCGACCACCGGCTGTAAGCAGATCCCATGTGTATTGCTGGGGCCAACGCGGACAGGAGGCTCTTGATGTACGGTTCATTAGCAAGCTGCGTTGTGCTAAAGGCATACCTGGCGAGGACTGACCCTGCTGGAGCATTTTTGAAGTGATATATGTATTCAGGCTCTCGCTTTCTCCCCATTCAACAGCAGCGAGGAGACCAAATGAGCCCCGCTGCAGACAACAGACAGCAGCAAACCAGAATTACAAGCTTTAGTTTTTGTCCTCCAGGCACAAAACACACATGAGGCTCCATGAGCTCAAATGATGGCCGCTTGATGGCTGTGTTTAAAAGTTACAACTCAGCGGGATAAGTAATGCATTTTAAGTAGGCAAAGCAAGATCAACCAAATCACCCCGCTGTCCTTCCCTTTAAAAGCAGAGCACACTGTGCCGGGGCACCCTGACATTTCTGTGATGGAAATAATGATAAGGAGTCCAGAGCCACGACAGCTTCCCCCAAGAGTATATTTTAACTGTGCGTCCTTGTATAGGAGGCGTTAAATATTGTGAAGAGTAAAAAAATCTAAAGAGGTTTTTGTTTTTTTTTCCCGTTTGTATATGTAAGAAATAAATGTTCAGCTGAAGGACAAGCAGCCTTAAAAGATTTAAACTAATCAAAGCCCCTATAGGCAGCAGAGCCCCGTCCTTCACCTTAAAACATAACATACCTGACAGATAAGTGCTTGATAGTTAATGCTGATGATCCAAACAGGTTTATTTATCTTATCATTTGCCTAAATTTGTTTCCATTAGAGCGTGGAGGTCGAAACATCACAGCAGTAACGATCAAAGACGGGTCAGTGAGCCGCTTTCGGAGAGAAAAAAAAAAAAATGTTAAATTAATGTTGGCACCGACCTCATCAGCAATGAATTTCTTGTGATGCTAATGCAGATTTTTTCAGCTTCATGTAGTTTCCATGAGTCATTTGGGCAGAAAAGTATCAAGGGCTGCCTCATTTTCTTCAACAGTCTGGGCAGTGGAGGATGAAGACTCCATTGGTTGTAAAAGGAAATCTATATTGTGTTGAAGCATATGGGAAAATGGCCCTCGTATTCAATTTCAGACAGAATTTTACTGATGGGTTTATGGTCTCAATTTTAAATTATTGCCTCTTTTAGAGGAAAATAGATCATAAAAGAGAATATGAATGAGGGTGCGGCTACTCACTCAGATTCTCAGATTTATTTGTATAGCGCCAAATCAAAAGTAACATCAAGGCACTTTACATACAGAGCAGGTCTAGACCAAACTCTTTGTAAAATGATAATATAATTAAGAGTTTAGGAAATATTCAGGATTGAGTACTGAGCAGATCAGATCCACATTTATCTCCAGGTGTGGTGTCTTGTTTTTATCATGAGATCATTAACAGAAAAGGGAATTTAAAAAATACACGTATAGACAGACATAACAGTGTTATAGTACATCATTTCTTATGTTGTTTTGCTCTACCCATGTCCAAAAGGGAAATATCTCTTTACCATTCCTGGAAATCTCACTGCAGTGGAGTCCAGGATTTGAGTCTGGTCCTGATTTTCAGGACTTGTGACAGGTCTTAAACTTGGGCACCGATGACTCAGAGCTCTGGCCCACTGGATGTGTCACACATGCTGTGTTTTTGTTGTGTTGTGTTTCATTTCAGCGCCCAAGTTCACAGGTTAGAGCCTGCTGCCTGTCTGAGACAGCCCACGCCTGTAAAGTAAAAATTACTTACATCCTCCAGCTAAAAAGGAGAGAGCGTTTTCTATGTTTGAATTCCAACATGCCAGATTGAAGGTTACAGAAATTTCTTGATCAAAAATGGATCAGAGGTGAATTTAAAATGAAGAGAAATCCAACATTTACGAATCATGCAAATCTTCCGTGCGCAAACGTTGACCACAGCAGATCAGCAACGGCAACACACACAACTGATTCCAACCTGAGCTGTAACCAGGTTGAGAGAGGGACGTTCAGGACAATCCCTCAGATTTAAATCACAGGAAATAAACTCCTTCTGAAATGCTGACAGCTGCATCATTTGTGCTGAATGAGTTTTTATTTGTGTGTCACTGCCACCTGACTTCAAATCAATCCTGAACACAGTTATCGCTATAAAAACTGTAAAATGGGCCGCCGACATGTTGTGGGAGAGAAGAACAAAATACGTTATAGAATCATGTAGTGGAGTGAACGTACTGTTGTGTTATTTTGGTTTTGTTGTGTTTGTGCACATAGTTGGAGAGAACAGTGTAGCCTCCCCTGCTGTAGTGTGGCGTGCACTATGTATCACAGCTGTTTTTCAGTTTGGTCCCTCAGGTGGAGGTCAACTCTGAGTGATCTCTAATCAGTCTTAATCCATTTACATTAGTCAGCTACACATGCTGAGGTTACTGCTGTTGCAGAGGGGAGAACTTTAT